>NC_090320.1:177896923-178197732 GCF_040869045.1 Eurosta solidaginis
TAATATATTTACAGTATATAAGTAAATTATGTCAACATTCAAACCCAGTAATGATATGATGCAACAAAATACAAAAACAAAAGAAAATTTCAAAATGGGCGTGGCTCCGCCCTTTTTCATTTCATTTGTCTAGGATACATTTAATGCCATAAGTCGAACAAATATTTACCAATCCTTGTGAAATTTGGTAGGCGCTTAGAATCTAGGACGATAACTGTTTTCCGTGAAAAGGGCGAAATCGGTTGAAGCCACGCCCAGTTTTTATACACAGTAGATCGTATGTCCTTCCGCTCGGCCGTTAACACGATAACTTGAGCAAAAATCGATATATCTTTACTAAACTCAGTTCACGTACTTATCTGAACTCACTTTGTATTGGTGTAAAAAATGGCCGAAATCCGACTATGACCACGCCCACTTTTTCGATTTCGAAAGAAAAGGAAAAATGAAAAAAATGCCATAATTCTATACCAAATACGAAAAAATGGATGAAACATGGTAATTGCATTGGTTTATTGACGCAAAATATAACTTTAGAAAAAAACTTTGTAAAATGGGTGACACCTACCATATTAAGTAGAAGAAAATGAATAAGTTTTGCAGGGCGAAATCGAAAGCCCTTAGAATCATGGCAGGGATACTGTTCGTGGTATAACATATATAAATAAATTAGCGGTACCCTACAGATTATGTTCTGGGTCACCCTGGTCCACATTTTGGTCGAAATCTCGAAAACGCCTTCACATATGCAACTACCACAACTCCCTTTTAAAATTCTTATTAATACCTTTAATTTGACACCCATATTGTACAAACACATTATAGAGTCACCCCTGGTCCCTCTTTATGGCGATATATCGAAATATAGAACTAAGGTCCACTCCCTTTTAAAATACTCATTATCACCTTTCGTTTGATACTCATAATGTACAAACGCATTCTAGAGTCAACCCTGGTCCACCTTTATAACGATATCCCGAAAAGGCGTCCACCTATAGAACTAAGGCCTACTCCCTTTTAAAATACTCATTAACACCTTTGATTTGATACCCATATCGTACAAACGCATTCTAGAGTCATCTCTGGTCCACCTTTATGGCGATAGCTCGAAAAGGCGTCCACCTATAGAACTAAGGCCCACTCCCTTTTAAAATACTCATTAACACCTTTTATTTGATACCCATATCGTACAAACAAATTCTAAAGTCACCCCTGGTCCACCTTTATGGCTATATCTCGAAAAGGCGTCCACCCATAGAACTAAGGCCCACTCCCTTTTAAAATACTCATTAACACCTTTCATTTGATACCCATATCGTACAAACAAATTCTAGAATCACCCCTGGTCCACCTTTATGGCAATATCTCGAAAAGGCGTCCACCCATAGAACTAAGGTCCACTCGCTTTTAAAACACTCATTAACAACTTTCGTTTGACACCCATATTGTACAAACGCATTCTAGAGTAACCCCTGGTCCACCTTTATAACGATATCCCGAAAAGGCGTCCACCTATAGAACTAAGGCCCACTCCCTTTTAAAATACTCATTAGCACCTTTCGTTTGATACCCATATCGCACAAACAAATTCTAGAGTCACCCCTGGTCCACCTTTATGGCGATATCTCGAAAATGCGTCCACCTATAGAGCTAAGGCCCACTCCCTTTTAAAATACACATTAACACCTTTCATTTGATACCCATGTCATACAAACAAATTCTAGAGTCACCCCTGGTCAACCTTTATGGCGATATCTCGAAAATGCGTCCACCTATAGAACTAAGGCCCACTCCCTTTTAAAATACTCATTAGCACCTTTCATTTGATACCCATATCGTACAAACAAATTCTAGAGTCGCCCCTGGTCCACCTTTTTAACGATATCCCGAAAAGACGTCCATCTATAGAGCTAAGGCCCACTCCCTTTTAAAATACTCATTAACACCTTTCATTGGATACCCATATCGTACAAACAAATTCTAGTGTGACCCCTGGTCCACCTTTATGGCGATATCTCTAAAAGGCGTCCACCTATAGAACTAAGGCCCACTCCCTTTTTAAATACTCATTAGCACCTTTCATTTGATACCCATATCGTACAAACAAATTCTAGAGTCACCCCTGGTCCACCTTTATGGCGATATCTCGAAAAGCCGTCCGCCTATAGAATTTAGGCCCACTCCCTTTTAAAATACTCATTAACACCTTTCATTTGATACCCATATCGTACAAACAAATTCTAGAGTTACCCCTAGTCCACCTTTATGGCGATATCTCGAAAAGGCGTCCACCTATAGAACTGAGGCCAACGCCCTTTTAAAAACTCATTAAGACCTTTCTTTTCATACCCATATCGTACAAACAAATTCTAAAGTCACCCCTGGTCCACCTTTATGGCGATATCTCGAAAAGGCGTCCACCTATAGAACTGAGGCCAACGCCCTTTTAAAAACTCATTAAGACCTTTCTTTTCATACCCATATCGTACAAACAAATTCTAAAGTCACCCCTGGTACACCTTTATGGCGATATCTCGAAAAGGCGTCCACCTAGAGAACTAAGGCCCACGCCCTTTTAAAATATTCATTAACACCTTTCATTTGATACCCATATCGTACAAACAAATTCTAGAGTCACCCCTGGTCCACCTTTATGGCGATATCTCGAAAAGGCGTCCACCTAGAGAACTAAGGCCTACGCCCTTTTAAAATATTCATTAACACCTTTCATTTGATACCCATATCGTACAAACAACACATTCCAGGGTTACCCTAGGTTCATTTTCCTACGTGGTGATTTTCCCTTATTTTGTCTCCATAGCTCTCAACTGAGTGTGTAATGTTCGGTTATAACCGAACTTAGCCTTCCTTACTTGTTTTTATTGATTTTTTGGTTGACATAAATAAATAAATATATAACATATTTAACAGTTTTTCGAAATTCGATTTTTTTCGAAATTATATTTTTTTGGTTTTGCTGAATGGGTTAAACTTTTCTTTACAACTCGTGAAAGCGTCAACCGATTTTGCTCTTGCTTGACACACTTGTTTGTGATCTCTTTCACTTTCACTTTCTGTTTATGTGGTTTGATCATTAAAATACTTTTTTTGGGGAAATTTATGGGGGAAAACAATAACTTTTATAACTTCTCCATGTCTCGTAATTAGCTGCTCTCAAAAATAAAAATATGAAAACTTTTTAACAGATGCAAATTATAAAAGCTTACTAGTTTTCCGGGGAATTTAAACTGTTCGGAAATACCAAGCACTTTAGTACATGATTCCAATGAAACAAAATTTACTTAGTGTAGAAACAATATCTGTGGCACAAGGGGAACTCCCCCCCCCCCCCCCCCCCCCCCCCTATTCTTACATATGTAGATGTTAAATGCATTTTGGGATCAAATAGCAGCGCAACTGTGCGGTTACAATTTTCGGTAACGAAGTTAACAATTTTAACTTTTGCCGCTAACACTTGGAATAAGGGCCATTATCAGAGCATCACCATCTCTCCATTCTTAACACTGTATTCCTTCACTTGTATTTTCCTATTTTTATTTAAAATACATCCCACAAAATCGATCTAGTTCAATCAGTTCAGTTTGTTTGAGTCTGTTGTATTGATAACGTGTCGTATAAAAACTTTTATTCTACTTAGAGATTGTGTATGTGTTTTAAGTATTTATGTAAATGTGCATATGCACCTATGTAATTTTCTGTGCTTTTTGGTTAAAGTTTAATGCGCCGTCAAGTGATAACGTAATATGTCCACGGAGTTTTGTACTACATCATTAATAAATAAATACATATAATACACACAAATATACATATATACAAACGATCGCTTTGGTGATAAGTTATGTGCTTCGACATATGTAATAGTTTAATTAAAATATAATGAAAAAAAAAAATGTAAGTGAAAAGTCGTAAGAAAAATATCAAAATGTGCTTAAAAAATTTCACAGTTTAATCCATTAATGACCGGATTTTCAACGCGATAACTTAAAATTTTGCTGCTTATCTCAGCTAAAGCGGCCGAAGTGGCTGGGTTAAACTCTAGTCAACATTAACCACATTGCAAACGGCGGATACATTATATTTTTACACATGTTGTTATAAGGATTGTGTTTTCGACGCTACATATGTAGCACTACAACCATGAACTGTGAATAGAGCTGTTCCCAGACTAAACATTATTATCATTATGCATTAAATGATGGCAAAACATTTAGAAATATATTCATATAAGCGCTAAAACTGTTTATGTATTCAAAAAGAAAAAGCAAAATATTTTTACGTATGATTTATGGCAACAGCTTTTTTTCAATACTTCACCTTCACAAAAATACCTCGAGAATAAACTCAAAAGAATCAAAACATAGAATCTTCTATTCCTCCATTGCCATAACTAAAAAAAAAACGCTGACAAGGAAGATGGCTATCACGAATGGCCAGAAAATGGAATAAAGGTTTATTTGTTTGCCCGCGGTAAATAAATTAAATAGCCAGTATATCCATTTTTGTTTTAAAACAATTTTCTTTTAAATGTGTCTAAAGAAAATCAGAATGCATATTAATATTCATTTATAAAATCTAGTTGATAGTCAAAATTTGAGCAGCTAGTAATGTTTGCTTACATTTTAAAATATGTAAATAATGCAATATAATAGTCGTTTACGAAAATGTTTGGCAAACACTTTGGACAAAATGATTTAAGAAATCGAATAGTGATTTAACAGGTGATCGATGCTGCTTACTATTGTGAACGTTTTTTCAAATATTTGCACTGAATTCACAATAAACATAGCACAAAGAGCAAGAGAACAAGTAAGGACAACACTGTCCTCGGCACAACCTTTCATGAAAGAGGCTGAATAATAATCTTATCCCATTCGTAATCTCCCAATAATCGGCTGTATAAGATAAGAAATATATAGGGAACAGATGTACATACCTAAGCGATTTTTAAGATAAATATAAAATAAAAAAAGTAAGGAAGGCTAAGTTCAGGTGTAACCGAACATTACATACTCAGTTGAGAGCTGTGGAGACAAAGTAAGGGAAAATCACATGTGTATCAAATGGAAGGTATTCAAGACTATTTTAAGAGGAAGTGGGCCATAGTTCTACAGATGGACGCCTTTTCGAGATATCGCCATAAAGATGGACCAGGAGTGACTCTAGAATTTGTTTGTACGATATGAGTATCAAATGAAAGGTATTAATGAGCATTTTAAGAGGGCGTGGGCCTTAGTTGTATATGTGGACGCCTTTTCGAGATATCGCCATAAAGGTGGAACAGGGGTGACTCTAGAATTTGTTTGTACGATATGAGAATCAAATGAAAGGTATTAATGAGTATTTTAAGAGGGCGTGGGCCTTAGTTGTATATGTGGACGCCTTTTCGAGATATCGCCATAAAGGTGGACCAGGGGTGACTCTAGAATTTGTTTGTACTATATGGGTATCAAATGAAAGGTGCTAATGAGTATTTTAAAAGGAAGTGGGCCTTAGTTCTATAGGTGGACGCCTTTTCGGAATATCGTTATAAAAGTGGACCAGGGTTGACTCTAGAATGCGTTTGTACAATATGGGTATCAAACGAAAGGTGTTAATAAGTGTTTTAAAAGGGAGTGGGCCTTAGTTCTATGGGTGGACGCCTTTTCGGGATATCGCCATAAACGTGGACCAGGGGTGACTGTAGAATGCGTTTGTACAATATGGGCATCAAATGAAAGGTGTTAATGAGTATTTTAAAAGGGCGTGGGCTTTAGTTAGGCGTCCACTTATGCCTTTTCGAGATATGGCCATAAAGGTGGGCCAGGGGTGACTCTAGATTTTTTTTGTACGATATGGGTATCAAATGAAAGGTGTTAATGAGTATTTTAAAAGGGAGTGGGCCTTAGTTCCATGGGTGGACGCCTTTTTGGGATACCGCCATAAACGTGGACCAGGGGTGACTCTAGAATGCGTTTGTACAATATGGGTATCAAATGAAAGGTGTTAATGAGTATTTTAAAAGGGCGTGGGCCTTAGCTCTATAGGTGGACGCCTTTTCGAGATATCGCCATAAGCGTGGACCAGGGGTGACTCTAAAATGTGTTTGTACGATATGGGTATCAAATTAAAGGTATTAATGAGGGTTTTAAAAGGGAGTGGCCCTTAGTTGTATATGTGAAGGCGTTTTCAAGATATCGACCAAAATGTGGACCAGGGTGATCCAGATCATCATCTGTCGGGTACCGCTAATTTATTTATATATGTAATACTACGAACAGTATTCCTTCCAAGATTCCAAGGGCTTTTGATTTCGCCCTGCAAAACTTTTTCATTTTCTTCTACTTAATATGGTAGGTGTCACACCCATTTTACCAAGTTTTTTTCTAAAGTTATATTTTGCGTCAATAGACCAATACAATTACCATGTTTCATCCCTTTTTTCATATTTGGTATATAATTATGGCATTTTTTTCATTTTTCGTAATTTTCGATATCGAAAAAGTGGGCGTGGTCATGGTCGGATTTTGGCCGTTTTTTACACCAATACAAAGTGAGCTCAGATAAGTACTTGAACTGAGTTTAGTAAAGATATATCCATTTTTGCTCAAGTTATCCTGTTAACGGCCGAGCGGAAGGACAGACGGCGGACTGTGTACAAAAACTGGGCGTGGCTTCAACCTATTTCGCCCTTTTTCACAGAAAACAGTTATCGTCCTAGAATCTAAGCCTGTACCAAATTTCACAAGGATTGGTAAATTTTTGTTCGACTTATGGCGTTAAAAGTATCCTAGACAAATTAAATGAAAAAGGGCGGAGCCACGCCCATTTTGAAATTTTCTTTTAATTTTTTTTTTTGTTGCAACATATCATTACTGGAGTTGAATGTTGACATAATTTACTTATATACTGTAAAGATATTAGCTTTTCTTTTAAAATTTGAATTCAAAACAATTTTTTTTTAAAAAGTTGGCGTGGTCGTTCTCCGATTTTGCTAAGTTTTATTAAGCGGACATATAGTAATAAGAGTAATGTTCCTGCCAAATTTCATCATGATATCTTCAACGACTGCCAAATTACAGCTTGCAAAACTTCCAAATTACCTTCATTTAAAAGTGGGCGGTGCCACGCCCATTGTCCAAGATTCTACTAGTTTTCTATTCTGCGTCATAAGTTCAACTAACCTACCAAGTTTCATCGCTTAATCCGTATTTGGTAATGAATTATCGCACTTTTTCGATTTTTCGAAATTTTCGATTCGAAAAAGTGGGCGTGGTTATTGTCCGATATCGTTCATTTTAAATAGCGATCTGATATGAGTGCCCAGGAATCTACATACCAAATTTCATCAAGATACCTCAAAATTTACTCAAGTTATCGTGTTAACGGACAGACGGACGGACGGACGGACATGGCTCAATCGAATTTTTTTTCGATACTGATGATTTTGATATATGGAAGTCTATATCTATCTCGATTCCTTTATACCTGTACAACCAACCGTTATCCAATCAAACTTAATATACTCTGTGAGCTCTGCTCAACTGAGTATAAAAATAGGTAGGTACTTTGTGTAAGGATGCACAGTTTCACGTTTTTTGTGGTCTGCATATAAAAACTATAACTACGAATCACGTATTTCACCAATATATAACGTAAACGTTAATTTTTGATGAAATTTGAAGCTAGCCATAAAAAAGGGGCAAAAATGACAGTTTATATATATATAGCACCGATCTCTATGATTTTTTCAGACAACAATATATGCTATATAAGTAAGCATTTGATGAAATTTGAAGCTTCTAGCTGTTAAAATGGGGCAGAAATTGCGAAAAGTTTCTTATCTTAACAATCGGTTGTATGAGATATATACTATATATACCACCGATCGACGGATAAAGCGATGAAACTTGGTAGGTGGGTTGAACTTATGACGCAGAGTAGAAAATTAGTAAAATTTTGGACAATAAGCGTGACACCGCCCCTTTTAAAAGAAGGTAATTTAAAAGTTTTGCAAGCTGTAATTTGGCAGTCGTTGAAGATATCATGATGAATTTTGGCAAGAACGTTACTTCTATAACTATATGTGTTCTGAATAAAAATTAGCATCGTTGTATGACGAACACGCCTACTTAAAAAAAAATTTTAAGTCGAATTTTAACAAAAAACAAGTGAGGACGGGACTGTCTTCGGCTGTGCCGAAGACTTCTTACCTTTCATAAATAGGGCTGAACAATAATCTTATCCCGTTCGTAATCTCCAAATAATAGGATGTATAAGATAAGAATTATATAGTGAACAGATGTAGATACCTAAACGATTTTTAAGATAAATATGAAATAAAAAATGGCAAAAAACCCCCTTATCTGAACGATCGGTTGTATGGCATATATATTATATATAGCTCCAATCGAAATGATTTTTACAGGAAATCTATGATATATTAGAATATATATCACCAAGTTTCACGTTTTTATATTGGAAACTAAGGGAGAAATGGCCAAAAATCTTTCTTTCTGAACGATCGGTTGTATGGGATATATATTATATATAGCTCCGATCGAAATGATTTTTTCATGAAATCTTCTATGATATATTGGAATAAATATCACCAAGTTTAACGTACGTTTTTATATCGGAAATTAAGGGAGAAATTGTCAAAAATCTTTCTATCTGAACGATCGGTGATTTTTTCAGAATATCTTTTATGATATATTAAAATATATATCACCGAGTTTCACGTTTATACTTTCTAAATTGCGGCAGAAATGACCAAAATCGTCTTATCTGAACGATTGGTTGTATGGGAGATATATGTTATAGTGGTCCGATCTTACCTTATCCAGCAAATGTCTAATATAATACAAAAATACATCCTTGTGCCAAATTTCATTGAAATATCTGAAAATTTGAGGGACTAGTTTGCGTTCAAACAGACAGACGGACGGACAAACGGACATGGCTATATCAACTCAGTTCGTCGCCCTGATCAATTCGGTATACTTAATGGTGAGTCTATCTTCTATATTTCTCAACGTTACAAACATCGGACCAATGTTAATATACCATTTCATGTCCATTAAAGGTATAATTAATTATATTTACAGTACATAAGTAAATTATGTCAACATTCAACTCCAATAAGGATATGGTTCCCGGGGTTTTTCACGGGGCCCGCGATTTAGAGTTACTAAGACATTTTTTTTAATTCAGGAGAGTCTTTGGTTGTTCCATGTGCACATTTTAAGCCGAATTTCAAAAGCAACGAATATTGATAATGATTTTTTGCCTGGACCGGGGGAGACAATAAAAACATCAAACAAAAATGTATGTCTACATGAATCCGAAATCGTAAAGTTTTCGTGGTGACACTGATGAAGGTTCATCTTCAAAAAGTCTTCGAACAATACCACCAACTCTTTATCAAAGTCCAGATTATTTAAACGGCTTCGATATCGGTACCGTAAATAATGGGTTTTTGCGATCCGAAGAAGTTGACGAAATAATTCGTGGAGGTCATCAAAAGTGTCCTGTTATTTTTCCACGTGATTTTCATGACGAGGCATTTCCTACCTCGTTATTAGACAGAATCTTGCCAAATGGAGAGATAATGGAGCGTGACTGGTTAGTTGGAGTGCCAGTAGCAATGCTTTTTATAGCCTACCATGTCATCTATTAAGCACCAATACTTTAAATCGACCTAAAATTTGTTCTGCATATTTCGAAATTGCAGGTGTGGAAGAAGCTATACGATAAACTGCCATCACAAGAAAATACTCAAGATCACATTAAATGTTATATTCAATGGCGATCTTTACAAAATCTAATTCAAAAGGAGGCTACAATTGATACACTTATCAATGAACAGCTAATCACTGAAAATCAAAAGTGGAAAGAAATTTTATATAGAATTTGGACACTATTTTATTTTTGGGTGAAAGACGCCTAACTTTCAAAGGCGAAAGTATATATCTTCGTTAACGAAACAATGGACATTTTTTGGGCATCTAAAATCTGATAAGCAATTATGATCCGATACTTAGAGATCATTTGGAGAAAGGTAGGATTTCACAAGTTCACTGTCTTTTCCCAGATATTCAGAACGAGTTTATAGAAATTTGTGCCAAGTATTTTGCTATTATCGTTGATGCTATGCCACGTTGACTACGTTCATTTTGCGCTAACTCCATTTCAATTCGAAAGCAACAATTTTTGCAATTCAAGAACGGTTTTTGGCTTTCGTGAATTGTGACCAAAAAACTGGTCAGAAAATCGCTGAACTAATTTGCCATACTCTAGGTAAACATGAAATCCCATTAAAAGATTGTCGTGCACAAGGGTACGATAACGGCGCCCATATGAAAAGTACTTACAACGGAGCACTACGCCACATTCTCGACAAAAACTCGAATGCTGATTACTCGGCTTGTGCAACCCACAGTCTCAGTTTATGTGGTGTTGATGCTGCAGAATGTTTTACTGCTGCAATTACTTTCTTCGGAGTTGTATACAAATATTTTACTATTTTCAGCAGCACTCCACAACGATGGGACATCCTAAAAAAAAATGTACCGAGCTCTCTTCATAGTCTTTCAGCCAAAATCCAAATTTGACTGCGCAAGCATACGGCAATGTTACCGGCATTCTCAAGTACGTCAACAAGTTCAAATGTATCTTGCCTGCCTCAATTTGGTTCAATATACTGACTACCATTAATGAAAGAAACGTGGCCCTCCAAGCTAGAAACGCCACAATAGATGTTGAGGTCCGACAACTAGATGCCTTATTAGCTGATTTGAAGTTGATCAGGAACCAATGGGAAACAATTTTAAAGGATGCAAAACAGTTGCTATTCAATCGAACATCTCGCCAAAGTTTCCGGACATTCGAAACAGAAAACCCAAAAAATGTTCTGAAGATAATTTAAATGAGATGATTACGGATGATTCAGAGTCTGATTTTAAAAACAACACATTCCTGGTGATCGTTGATTCGGTAATCACTGACATTACTGAACGATTTGCAGCTATGAGAAATTTGAACGGGACGTTTTCCTTTTTGTGGCAATTTGAAGACATGGATGGCCACGGTTCGGGCGAGCGCAGCAAAATTTGTCGAAAAATACAAGTCGGACATTTCTCAAAGCTTAGAATGCGAAATAATTAACTTGAAACACATTTACGAAGCAAATTTTGATAAAGGTCTGTCACCATTGGAATTGCTAAATGCCATCTACATATGCTCAAAATCTGTATACGATTTTCCCCAACCTTTGTGTTGCTTTACGTATTGTGACGAATATGAGTGACACTAAGTGATACTCACATCCCTAGTCTGATGCTAAGTAAATGAAGTCACAACAACAATAAAGCAGACAGTCACTTGTATCTACATAAACGAATCAATCATTATGTCTACACATATGTACGTACACGCAGCTGAGAAGCAACGCACGACCACATGCATCTATTTGAGATACTCCCGAAAGTATGCAATGAGAGAAGCTATAAAATCGTGCAATTGTAGTTACAGCTCATGATTCAATTACTAGAGCATAGATTAGATTGATACGAATCTTTTGCTTACGCTCTCATATTTTCGCTCTCACGAGGGATTTATCTTCTAGTTGTTGCTGGCAACAATCACAGATAAATCCCTCGCGCCAGCTGAAGCGGGTGCCAGAACAAAAAATGTGCCAGCCAAAACGAAAAACGTGCCAAAAATTTTGGCACACTTTAGTTTGACCTACAACTGTAGAATAGCGTTCAAAAATTATGGGAAAAAGGATAAAAATACTTGTTTTAGTGTAAGTATTATTAGTTCGAAGGCGGAGGGTAAATATTATTTCCCATTCAAAAGTTATCACTAAAAATAGGTTTTGTAAATATGAACTCCCGATGCAACCAGTCAATTTTGATCACAGAACCTGGAACGCCAGACATGTAGGATAAGCCCTATCCGTTAAATAATGTTAACTATTATATCATAGGTCCGATTTACTGAAATTCCAAAAGAATATATGGTTTTCACTGCGAGTTAAATGCGTTACAATATTTGACTAATTAATTTAATCGAAATGTAAATTTTACTTAGATTTGTTTATATTTAACTCTAACTAGTCGTATTATTGTAAAATAACTTTAAGAAAATAAATATTTTACGACTATCATTTTATTAAATGATTGCAACTATAATCGCCGAAATGTATGTCAAAAATCCCCATTTTCAGATCTATTCATTTTTCTTTGGAGTGGCATCATTGATAAATGTTATAAAAAATGTGCATTTTGACAGCGCTCTCTCGAAACAAAGAGTTGCAAATCCATTCATCTATGTACTAGAGGTTTGTTCTCCAATGATGACAGATCTTTGACACTCCCAAATTAAAAAATCTGGACGGGTTGCTTTTAATAAGTAAGGAAAACGGGGAATAATTCAATCCCCTTCAGTGAAAGTTGTAGCAGAAAAGTATCTATGGTAGTATATTAGTTTTGATATGATTAATTTTCTACTAAATATTTCGTGAATTGATAAAGTTATGTTGGTTTGGTCATTCTTTCAGAAATAGTTTGAAGAATGTCGTACGTTAGAATTTTAACTAAAAATGCACTATCTCAAAATTTGTTTCAAAAACTCCCTATAAGAGCATAAGTTCAATGAGGGAGTTAATGAAAAGCATTCTGAGATGAAGCGTTCTTCAATCTAACTCTAATATAGGGCGATTTTGTGACAAATCATGAATTGGGAAATTTTTGAAAAATATTTTGAGAAAGCACGATTTTGAACAGGCAGCCGGAATGGGGTGTTACGCTACACAGCAGCCACAATGAACTGACAAAAAACAAAAATAAAAGAAAATGGCTTATTGTCTTAGAACTTTATATTCCTACCTTCACTTTGACAGAATAGTTAAGGTTTTGTGCGGTCCTGCTACACAGGGAGTATTCACCTTTTTATTTTGAAATTTCGGAAAGCTCTTTTCCGTTAAGTATTCATGGAAGCGTTCCGGATAAACCGTTAATTTAGAATATTCGGAATACGTTCATTTGATACTACCTCACGAGATCCGAATATATCAAATAAGTATATACAAAATATTCCAAATATAAACCGATTCCCCAGATTCTTATATGGAGACGAATGTTCCGAACATACGGAATTAATAGAACAGAAGGTCGACTTTTAATACGCACCCAAAAATATCGAGAAGTGTCAAAAAAAGCGTATTGACCTCGATAACAATAATTCGAAGGCGGAAATAAAAACTTTAGCTCGTTCAAAAGATATTGACGAAAAACCGAAAAAAGGCCCCGGGTTGCGTTGGCGGCCTTCAGCCGAGCTTATAAAAAATATCCCTGGGCGGTCTACCAATGAGGTGCGATCAAAATTAAATGCGTGCAAAATCCCTTTGAACACAATATCTTCTTCAGTGCACAAAAACATTACAAAAACCGCATGAAAATTGACAACTTCAACTGAAAATATCTTCGGACAGAGATACAATTTTTCTTTTCCGCCTTCGGATTATTGTTGTCGAGGTCACTGTAGTTATTGAAACCACGGTTTTATTTTATAGCAAAACTTTAAATTATATTTTTTAAACCGCCTAAAAGTATACGTCAATATTTTTTATTTTTCACAACAACGAAAATTTTTGAAAATTGAAAATCAATATTGAAACTTAAAATATTGATAATACATTTAAAAATTAAAAAGTTCAAAGTAACTAAAATACAAAGTTAAATAAAGATTATAAGAACACTACATTACTCCCCCTTCAAGAAAATTTATCATTAAACAAATTGAATGTAACTCTCTTTTTATGTAAATTCTTGGTGTTGTTTGTGTCTGTTGTCTCAATTATTGCAGGTTTTAATCTATCAATAGGAATAGTTTTAATATTATTATCTATTTCAAGTTTAAAACATTTTTGGTCTTTTTCCACAATTTTGTAAGGTCCTTCATATGGTTGTTGTAATGAATGTTTATTAATGACTCGAACGAATGCAAATTTACAAGTTTGAAGATCTTTTGGAACATAAATTCCAGTATCAGCATCTTTATGATGACTTAAATTTGATCTAACATTTTGAAAATGTTCACGTAAATTACTTAAAACTTCAGTTGATGAGAAATTTTTATCTGATGGCACAACAAGTTCCCCTGGCAAACGTAAATTCTGACCGAAAACCATTTCCGCTGGTGTAGCCGAAATATCTTCTTTGTAAATAGATCTCAAACCAAGTAATATTACAGGTAACTCGTCATACCAATTATTTGTGTCCTCTCTAGCTATTATAGTAGTCTTTAATTGTCTATGAAACCTTTCAACCATACCATTTCCTTGAGGGTGATATGCGGATGTTGTAATTTGGTGACTACCAAGTAATTTAGTTAACTCTGAAAACAATTTCGATGTAAATTGGCTACCTTGATCAGTTGTTATCTTTAACGGAACTCCAAACCGAGAAATATATTCTCTAAAAAACTTATTTGCAATTGTAGATGCTGAAATATCTTTTAATGCATATGCCTCAGGCCAACGGGTAAATCTTTCAATAATCGTTAAAATATAGCGATGTCCTTTTGAAATAGGTAATGGTCCAACTATATCTAAATGAATGTGTTCAAATCTATTCTTGGGAATTTGAATTTTGACAATAGGGGATTTTGTATGACGATAAACTTTAGACTTTTGACAATTAAGACACTCTTTTGACCAAATATTAATATCCTTATTCATATTAGGCCAATAATATTTTTTAACTATGAGCCGTCGTGTAGCTGTTGTACCCGGATGTGCTATTCCATGTAAAATATCAAATACTCTCTTTCGCAAATTACTCGGTACAAATGGCCTAGGAGTTTCTTCTGAAATTTCACACCAAATATTAAAATTTAAAATGGGAATATTAATTAACTTTAAATTTAGATATTGAGAATCAGATACAAGTTGATTTAAGTCATCATCTTTTTGTTGTTCAGTTTGTAAAATTTAAAAATTCAGTTCTGTATTATATATTGCATTAACCTCAAAAGCTCTAGATAGTGTATCTGCTACAACATTGGATTCTCCTTTAATGTATTGTATGTCATCAGTAAATTGTGCTATAAATTCCAAGTGTCTGGTTTGTCTAGGACTTCGTTCTGTTTTTGAATTTAAAGCGGTAGTCAAAGGTTTATGGTCCGTATAAACTGTAAATTGTCGTCCTTCCAAAAGATATCTAAAATGTTTTATATTTAAATAAATCGCCAATAATTCCCTATCAAAAGCACTATACTTAATTTCAGTTGGAGAAAGTTTTTTTAGAAAAGAATGCAATGGGCTCAATTTTATTATTGTAATTTTGTTGTATAACGCCCCCAATCGCTGTGTTAGATGCATCTTCTGTTAAAGATAATTTAGCATCTTTGTTAAAATGATTTAACAATATCGTAGATGCAAATTTATCTTTAATGCTGAATGCTTCATTCGAATTCTCGTCCCATACCAAAGTTTTGTCACGTTTCTTACTTACTTTGTTAATTAGATCATAAATTTTGTTTGTAAATTCTGCTAGTTTTGGAATGTATCTATGATAATAATTTACCATACCAATAAATTTCTGTGCCTGCTTAACTGATTTTGGACGTTCGAAATTGCGAATAGCTGATATCTTTTCATCGGAAGGTCGAATACTTGTTCCAGAAATGTTATGCGCTAAAAAATCTATATTTGTTACACCAAAAGTACATTTACTTGGTTTAATGTTTAAACCGTACTCTGTAAGGCGTTGAAAAAGGATACGTAAATCTTTTAAATGTTGTTCTTCGTCTTTACTTGCAATAAGTAAGTCGTCGATGTAAGCATATACAAAATCTAAGTCACCTACTACCTCATTTATGAATCTTTGAAAGGTTTGAGCAGAATTTCGAAGTCCGAAAGGCATTCTCATGAATTCAAACATACCGAAAGGAGCTGTGATAGCAGTTTTATAAATATCTTCTTCAGCCATAGGAATTTGGTGATATGCCCTAACTAAATCTAATTTTGAAAATATATTTTTATTACGAAGGTTCATATTAAAATCTTGAATGTGAGGTAAGGGATAACGATCGGGAACAGTTACAATATTCAATCTTCTAAAATCACCACATGGACGCCAATCATTCAACTCTTTTTTAGGTACAAGGTGAAGTGGTGATGCTACTGAAGAATTTGAAGGCCGACAAATGCCTGTTTTAACTAAGAAATCAAACTCCGTTTTCGCGACTTTGTATTTTACCGGATCTAAGCGCCTGGGCTTAGAAAATGGAAGACTACCTTCTGTTACAAGACGATGTACTGTTGTATGTTTAACAGGTTTAGTATAATCTGGTTCTGAAATAAGAGACGGAAACTCTTTTAATAATTTTGTAATTTTATTGTCAACCACAAATAATTTAGGTAATGGAATATCACAAAAGTAGGATACTGTATTAACTGAGAGATTGGTTAATGGATCTACTAAACGTTTATGTTTAATGTCTATAAGAATACCATATTTACAAAGAAAATCAGCGCCAATTATTGGCTTAGCTATATCCGCAATCAAAAATGTAAAGGGAAATTCACGTCTTAAACCTAAATTTACGTTTAAAAGCCTTTTCCCGTAAGTGGCAATTGTTGAGCCATTAGTTGCAGTGAGAATTATGTCTGAACGTTTCGTATGAGGAAATTTAGACGCGGGTAATACCGAAATTTCTGCTCCACTATCAGTTAAAAAATTTTGTTTGTTTTCTCTATCAAATATAAATAAGCGACGCGTCGAAAATTCTAAATTTCCATTGTTCGTCGCTGCAAGAACGGAAGAATTTAGTTTGTTGAATCTTTGTTTTTTGTTATAAGAGCAAGGTTGTTCACAACTTCTAGCATTATTTCCAAATTTATAGTGAAATCTACACAACCAATTTGGATTATTACGTGAGCTAGAACGACGCCTAAAAAAATTTCTAAAATTGTTCCTAGAATTGGAACGCGACCTAGATTGATTCCGATACATTTCTCTTTAAATTTCACCTAACTCCAAAGAAAGTTTCCGAAAATTTTCACTCATAAAAGAGGTGGTTTTAACCAAGTTTTCAACAACAGAATTTTGTGCTTTTGTATCCGAAAAATTATTAACCGAAAATACTTCATTTTTTTATCATTTCCCAAATATTATCTGCTAATTTTGTTAATTCGGTAATATTATTAGAACTCGAACTAGCCAAAATCATACTCAAATTTTTAGGAAGTTTACGCATCCAAATTTTCTTTAAAATATTTTCACTAAAATTTGATTCGGCTAATATAACTAATGAACGAAAAAATTCTGATGGCTTACGATCACCCATCTCAGAATCCTTTAAAATTTTATCAAGTTTCGAATTTTCGCTAAGTGAGTGTCTTTCTATCAACACTTTTTTAAGTTCAGTAAATTTGTTATTAATGGGGCGATTTTTGATAAAATCCAAAATAGTTATCACTTCCTGCGGAAGTGCTGTAATGATGTGTTCATATTTAGTGTTTTCTTGTGTAATGTTTTTAGTACTAAATTGTGTTTCGGCATGAATAAACCATGCTTCCGGACAATTAGTCCAAAATTGTGGAAGTTTTACTGAAACTGACAAAATTTCATTTTGAGTAACATTTGCATATGTATTTACTAATTCTTCTTGAGAAGAATTATTCTGTAAATCAATAAGCGAATCATTTAAATTTTGTGTGAGTGTAGAAGTGTGTGTACTGTGTCGTGGAGAATGAAACATTTTAACTAAATTGAATAAGGAGTTTACAAATTTAGTAATATATTAAATATCAATATTAAAAAAAAAATTTATATTTTATAATAACTGTTCAAATAAACAATATATATATAATTAATTTAGAACAAACCAACCTCAAAATTCTTCTTCCAAAATTTTGTTCCCTTTTAAATTGTGTAATTGCTTTAAAATTGATTGATGAAATTTGACGATGGTTTTAATATTGTGCAATGGCCTTAAAATTGATTGATGAAATTGGACAATATATTGTGCAATGGCAAATCAAGTATGACAGTACTTTGTGAAAATGTACTCCGCTGCTTTCAAAAGATTTAGTTGTGCAGTAGTCCTTCTCCCTTTATTGAAATTTTCCAATCTTCGTTATACAATGTTTGGTCA
Organism: Eurosta solidaginis; assembly: GCF_040869045.1. Taxonomy (NCBI): domain Eukaryota; kingdom Metazoa; phylum Arthropoda; class Insecta; order Diptera; family Tephritidae; genus Eurosta; species Eurosta solidaginis. Next base: position 177,915,086 of record NC_090320.1, read on the forward strand.
TTGGTATTTTTTAGTTTTAGTTGTTGCTGTCACTGCTCCGAATTCAATTAAATACACGTTCTATCTATGTAGGTATGGGTTAATGATTGGATCGCTGATCGAACTGTTGTTGATGTTTTTAATGTTTATATTTTTGGTATTACTTTAATGGACATTGATGTTATGGTATAATTGATGGTTGATATTAATTCTGTTATTGATATATTTTATATTTCTTGTAGTTGAATATCAAAATCTTCGAATAAGGCTTAAATATCGATGATAATATAGTTTGTTTAATTCACTCGAAAAATTTAGCACAATGTAGTTTATTTTAACTCAAGATGTTTATTTTAAAATTGAGTCGTTAAAATTTGTCTTGGTACACAAATTATCGTAGCACAAGAATATTCATTTAAAATATGTTACCGTTTAAAAGTCAATCAAATAACCATACAAAAAAAATTGCAACATAAGCATAAATTTTAAGTCACTCAAAGTTCAATTCTCAAGTCTATATTTTTGAATATATATTTAATATGCTGATAAAAAGGTCGCCAAAACTTTTATATATTTTATATGTTTTTTGTAAGTTTGAAAATGTAGGATCGCAGGATAAAATTACATTAGTCTCGCCACTCTTCTAGTTTGATACAACACTGTTAAATCAACTCGTCTGTCCGCAGATTTTAATTTCTTCTTATTTATTTTTCTTATGTTTTTAATATGCAAACTACCATTTAGGTTCGCAGGACGCCAATGTAGTTATTGAAACCACGTTTTTATTTTATAGCAAAACTTTAAATTATATTTTTTAAATCGCCTAAAAGTATACGTCAATATTTTTTATTTTTCACAACAACGAAAATTTTTGAAAATTGAGAATCAATATTGAAACTTAAAATATTGATAATACATTTAAAAATTAAAAAGTTCAAAGTAACTAAAATACAAAGTTAAATAAAGATTATAAGAACACTACAATCACCTCTCTCGATATTTTTGGACGCGTATTAGCAGTAGACTCCTGTTCTAGACTTTTACCTGAATAAGTTAACATGCCCAATGAGTACATTTCGTTATGACATCTCCATTATTTACTAATGACATTTTTATGTGAATCGAATTGGGTTAGGTTTCGTATATTCATAGGTTTACGTAAGTGCACGATTTCTTGGTGTCCTCTCTTTTCATAAAATTACCTATGTTCAATGTTCAGCCATACTAATGGATCGAGGCATAGTTAATAAATTCACTATAAAAGTAAAAAAATTGTTCTAAGGAATTATGCAGTTTAGTACGTATCCGGTATTTGTAAACTGATTGCTTCCTATTTCTGCTACTAATATTTTTCGAAAATTCGCAAAGAAACAACACATCTAACGGATGTCAATTCGATTTGGGAGCAAAATGGCCGCAATTGTCAAAAAATGTGTCTGTCGAGCAAACCTCTTGTGATTGAATCATGGTTACAGCTGAGAAATTTGATAGCTGATGGCCAACTAGTAGATTCCGGAAATGGAAGCGCCTAGAAGATGCGAACGAGGAAATCAGAGAGTATAAAAGGCAGCAACAGTCGAGGCGCAATAATTCAGTTTTGATTAAGCACGCACTCTGTCGGGCAATAGTAGAGTTATTTATTGCGAAGTACTTTAATAAAGGCCATTTTGAATTATTAAATATTGGAGTTATTTATTCAACAGTTTAAGTGATTCGAACTTAGCAGAAGGTTGCAAATAAGACGATTTGCAAGTAAATTCGTTACAATTGGTATCAGAAGAGGAATTGTTGAATAACTTTCGAAGATTGGGAATACAACTTGGACATTGCAAAGTTCAGTGAATTGAAGATCCAGCAACTGAAGAACGAGTTGGAGAGCCGTGGATTGAATACAACCGGCATTAAATTCGAACTTCAGGCACGACTACGAGAGGCAATGGAAGCAGAAGAAATTAACGTGGAAGAGTATGTCTTTCCTCTTGATGGCGAGGAGACAACAAAAATTTAAGAGAAAAAAGAAACATCGCAGACAGCTACGAGCACAGACTTGAACATGATTTTAGCTGCAATATCTGCTCAATCATCGACAGTGTCATCTCAACTGGCAGAACAGAAGACATATATGGAATCGCAGGAGAACCGTATAACATCCAAGATGGAATCTCAAGAGACACGAAAAACATCAAAGAACGAAGCACAAGAAACGTGTATTTCAGAAATGTCGACATAGATAACAACCAAGATGGAAACACAGTTAGAAGAACATAAGACATATATGGCTGAGCAGTTGAAAGCACAAGAAAATCGCATATCTTCGCAGATAGAAGCACAAGAAGCAAGGGTAACATAAAAGCTGGAAGAGCAAGATGCAAAAATCGCTCAATTTCAAGCAAAAGTCGATGATTTGAAGGGTCGTATGGAGCAGCTACAACTAAATCGCCCTGCAGTTTCAGCGAGTAATCCAAAGGTAAAAACACCATCTTTTGACGGTTCTATTCCTTCCCAGGTCTTTAAGCTACAGTTTGAGAAGACCGCAGCAGTGAACAATTGCAATGCGGAAGATAAAGTTGCTGCACTTTTCGTGGCATTGAAAGGACCAGCTGCCGAAATCTTACAGACTATTCCAGAGTGCGAACGGAACAGTTATGACGCAAATATCCTCCATACAACCGATTTTTCAGAAAAAGATTGAAACAGATTGAAGCTTCAAACTTCATCATATAATTTCGTGTATTGCACTTTTTGTTGCCTGAAAAAATTGATGAGATCGGTCGTATATATAGTATATATCCCCCACAACCGATTGTTCAGATAAGAAACTTTTCGTAATTACTGCCCCATTTTAACAGTTAGAAGCTTCAAATTTCACCGAATGCTTACGTATATAGCATATATTGTTGTCTGAAAAAATCAAAGCGATCGGTTATATATATAGTATATATCTCATACAACCATCAAATCATTCTAACAGCTATAAGCTTCAAATTTCACCGATTGCTTACGTATATTGTATATATTGTTGTGTCAAAAAATCATAGAGATCGGTGATATATATAATATGTATATGATGGTATATATGGGGTATTCCATCCCATTTCGACCAATTTTGAACCCGACCCCTTTAGAATTGGCTGAAAGTTTTTCTTCTTTTTCTAGCTTACGAAAGACGTTTTTCAGAATTTTTTAAAATTTTTTCATCCAACTCAAAAAAAGTTATGAATTTAAAAAAAAACACCGTTTTTGTTTTCAAAATGCTATAACTTTTTCAAAAATTAACCGTTTGGGATCTTTTTTTTTAATTTGTTTTTAAATGTACTTTTCGGAAAAAATACAAAAAAATTGTTAAAGTTGTTTTTTCAATTAAATAAAACAAAAAAAAAAATAATCGGCCCACTCCGTGATCAGTGGGAATGATTGCAGAATTGATTGAAGTTTTTTTTGAGAAAAAAAAAAACGGCGAAGTTCGAAAAAACTCGAAAAACTGAAAAATTACAAAAAAAAAAAAAACTTTAAACATTTTTTTGTATTTTTTCCGAAAAGTACATTTAAAAACAAATTAAAAAAAAAAAGATCCCAAACGGTGAATTTTTGAAAAAAGTTATAGCATTTTGAAAACAAAAACGGTGTTTTTTTTTAATTCATAACTTTTTTCATAAGCTAGAAAAAGAAGAAAAACTTTCAGCCAATTCTAAAGGGGTCGGGTTCAAAATTGGTCGAAATGGGATGGAATTCCCCACATATATAGTATATATATATTTTTTTTGCGATTTCGGCCCCATTTTAACAGGTAGAAGCTTCAAATTTCACCAAATGCTTACGTGTATAGAATATATTGATGTCTGAAAAAATCAGGCATGCTTAACAAACGAACCGATATCATTTCGTTACGATAATTAACGTTAATAAACGAAACAAAGTATATATAATAAATTATCTCTACTAAACTTAGTCCACGTACTTATCTGAACTCACTTTATCTTGGTATAAAAAATGGCCGAAATCCGACCATAACCACGCCCACTTCATCGATATCGAAAATTACGAAAAATGAAAAAAAATGCCATAATTCTATACCAAATACGAAAAAAGGGATGAAACATGGTAATTGGATTGGTTTATTGACGCAAAATATAACTTTGGAAAAAACTTTGTAAAATGGGTGTGACACCTACCATATTAAGTAGAAGAAAATGAAAAAGTTCTACAAGGCGAAATCAACAGCGTTTGGAATCTTGGCAGGAATACTGTTGGTGGTATTGCATATATTAATAAATTAGCAGTACCCGACAGATGATTTTCTGGATCACCTGGTCCACATTTTGGTCGATATCGCGAAAACGCCTTCACATATACATCTAGGGGCCACTCGCTTTTAAAACCCTCATTAATACCTTTAATTTGATATCCATATCGTACAAACCCATTCTAGAGTCACCCCTGGCGCACCCTAATGGCGATATCTCGAATAGGCGTCCACCTATAGACCTAATGCCCACTCCCTCTTAAAATGCTTAGTAACACCTTTCGTTATTTGCCCATATCGTACAAACATTCTAGAGTCACCCCTGGCCCACCCTAATGCCGATATCTCAAAAAGGCGTCCACCTATAGACCTAATGCCCACTCTCTCTTAAAATGCTCAGTAACACCTTTCGTTTGATACCCATATCGTACAAACATTCTAGAGTCACCCCTGGGCCACCCTAATGGCGATATCTCGAAAAGGCGTCCACCTATAGACCTAATGCCCACTCCCTCCTAAAATGCTCAGTAACACCTTTCGTTTCATACCCATATCGTACAAACATTCTAGAGTCACCCCTGGCCCACCCTAATGGCGATATCTCGAAAAGGTGTCCACCTATAGACCTAATGCCTACTCCCTCTTAAAATGCTCAGTAACACCTTTCGTTTGATACCCATATCGTACAAACATTCTAGAGTCACCCCTGGCCCACCCTAATGGCGATATCTCGAAAAGGCGTCCACCTATAGACCTAATGCCCACTCCCTTTTAAAATGCTCAGTAACACCTTTTGTTTGATACCCATATCGTACAAACATTCTAGAGTCACCCCTGGCCCACCCTAATGGCGATATCTCGAAAAGGCGTCCACCTATAGACCTAATGCCCACTCCCTCTTAAAATGTTCAGTAACACCTTTCGTTTGATACCCATATCGTACAAACACATTTTAGAGTCACCCCTGGCCCACCCTAATGGCGATATCTCGAAAAGGCGTCCACCCATAGACCTAATGTCCACTCCCTCTTAAAATGCTCAGTAACACCTTTCGTTTGATACCCATATCGTACAAACACATTTTAGAGTCACCCCTGGCCCACCCTAATGGCGATATCTCGAAAAGGCGTCCACCTATAGACCTAATGCCCACTCCCTCTTAAAATGCTCAGTAACACCTTTCATTTGATTCCCATATCGTACAAACACATTCTGGAGTCACCCCTGGTCCACCTTTATGGCGATATCTCGAAACGGCGTCCACCTATGGAACTAAGGATCACTCCGTTTGAAAATACTCATTAACACCTTTCATACAACAACATTCCAGGGTTACCCTAGGTTCATTTTCCTAAATGGTGATTTTCCTTATTTTGTCTCCATAGCTCTCAACTGAGTATGTAATGTTCGGTTACACCCGAACTTAGCCTTCCTTACTTGTTTATTTTATATTTATCTTAAAAATCGTTTAGATATGTTCAAATTTCACCAAATGCTTACGTGTATAGCATATATTGTTGTCTGAAAAAATCATAGAGACCGGTGGTATATATAGTATATATATCATGCAACCGATTGTTCAGATAAGAAACTTTGCGCAATTTCTTCCCCATTTTAACAGCTAGAAGCTTCAAATTTCACCAAATGCTTACGTATATAGCATATATTGTTGTCTGAAAAAATCATAGAGATCGGTGGTATATATATTATATACCCCCTATAAACTGTAAATTTTGCCCCCTTTTTTACTGCTAGAAACTTCAAAATTCATCAAATTTCATCAATAGTTACGTTTACGTCATATATTGTTGAAATACGTGACTCGTAGTCATAGTTTTTACACGCAGACCACAAAAAACCTGAAACTTTGCATCCTCACACAAAGTACCTACCTGTTTTTATACTCAGTTGAGCAGAGCTCACAGAGTATATTAACTTTGATTGCATAACGGTTGCTTGTACAGGTATAAAGGAATCGAGATAGATATAGACTTCCATATATCAAAATTATCAGTATCGAAAAAAATTCGATTGAGCCATGTCCGTCCGTCCGTCTGTCCGTTAACAAGATAACTCGAGTAAATTTTGAGGTATCTTGATGAAATTTGGTATGTAGGTTGCTGGGCACTCATCTCAGATCGCTATTTAAAATGAACGATATCGGACAATAACCACGCCCACTTTTTCGATATCGAAAATTTCGAAAAATCGAAAAAGTGCGATAATTCATTACCAAATACGGATTAAGCGACGAAACTTGGTAGGTGAGCTGAACTTATGACGCAGAATAGAAAACAAGTAAAATTTTGGACAATGGGCGTGGCACCGCCCACTTTTAAAAGAAGGTAATTTAGAAGTTTTGCAAGCTGTAATTTGGCAGTCGTTGAATATATCATGATGAAGTTTGGCAGGAAAGTTACTCCTATTATTATATGTCTGCCTAATAAAAATTAGCAAAATCAGAGAACGACCACGCCCACTTTTAAAAAAATTATTTTTTTTAATTCAAATTTTAAAAGAAAAGTTAATATCTTTACAGTATATAAGTAAATTATGTCAACATTCAACTCCAGTAATGACTTGTTGCAACAAAATACAAAAATAAAAGAAAATTTCAAAATTGGTGTGGCTCCGCCCTTTTTCGTTTAATTTGTCTAGGATACTTTTAATGCCATAAGTCGCACAAAAATTTACCAATCCTTTTGAAATTTGGTAGAAGCTTAGATTCTAGGACGATAACTGTTTTCTCTAAAAAAGGGCGAAATCGGTTGAAGCCACGCCCAGTTTTTATACACAGTCGACCGTCTCTCCTTCCGCTCGGCCGTTAATACGATAACTTGAGCAAAAATCGATATATCTTTACTAAACTCAGTTCACGTACTTATCTGAACTCACTTTATATTGGTGTAAAAAATTGCCGAAATCCGACTATGACCACTTTTTCGATATCGAAAATTACGAAAAATGAAGAAAATGCCATAATTATATACCAAATACGAAAAAAGGGATGAAACATTGTAATTGGATTGGTTTATTGACGCGAAATATAACTTTAGAAAAAAACTTGGTAAAATGGGTGTGACACCTACCATATTAAGTAGAAGAAAATGAAAAAGTTTTGCAGGGCGAAATCAAAAGCCCTTGGAATATTGGAAGGAATACTGTTCGTGGTATTACATATATAAATAAATTAGCGGTACCCGACAGATGATGTTCTGGATCACCCTAGTCCAAATTTTGGCCGATATCTCGAAAACGCCTTCACATATACAACTAAGGGCTACTCCCTTTTAAAACCCTCATTAATACCTTTAATTTGATACCCATATCGTACAAACACATTCTAGAGTCACCCCTGATCCACGCTTATGGCGATATCTCGAAAAGGCGTCCACATATAGAACTAAGGCCCACTCCTTTTTAAAATACTCATTAACACCTTTCATTTGATCTCGTATCGTACAAACAAATTCTAGAGTCACCCCTGGTCCATATTTATGGCGATATCTCGAAAAGGCGTCCATCTATAGAACTTGGGCCCACGCCCTTTTAAAATACTCATTAATACCTTTCATTTGATACCCATATCGTACAAAATAAATTCTAGAGTCACCCCTGGTCCACCTTTATTGCGATATCTCGAAAAGGCGTCCACCTATAGAACTTAGGCCCACTCCCTTTTAAAATACTCATTAACACCTTTCATTTGATACCCATATTGTACAAACGCATTCTAGAGTCACCCCTGGTCCACTTTTATAACGATATTCCGAAAAGGCGTCCACCTATAGAACTAAGGCCCACTCCCTTTTAAAATACTCATTAACACCTTTCATTTGATACCCATATAGTACAAACAAATTCTAGAGTCACCCCTGGTCCACCTCTATGGCGATATCTCGAAAAGGCGTCCACATATAGAACTAAGGACCACGCCCTCTTAAAATACTCATTAACACCTTTCATTTGATACTCATATCGTACAAACAAATTCTAGAGTCACCCCTGGTCCATCTTTATGGCGATATCTCGAAAAGGCGTCCATCTATAGAACTTAGGCCCACGCCCTTTTAAAATACTCATTCATACCTTTTATTTGATACCCATATCGTACAAAATAAATTCTAGAGTCACCCCTGGTCCACCTTTATGGCGATATCTCGAAAAGGCGTCCACCTATAGAACTTAGGCCCATTCCCTTTTAAAATTATCATTAACACATTTCATTTGATACCCATATCGTACAAACAAATTCTAGAGTCACCCCTGGTCCACCTTTATGGCGATATCCCTAAATGGTGTCCATCTGTTGAACTATGGCCCACTTCCTCTTAAAATACTCTTTAATACCTTCCATTTGATACACATGTCATACAAACACATTCCAGGGTTACCCTAGGTTCTTTTTACGACATTGTGATTTTCCTTACTTTGTCTCCACAGCTCTCAACTGAATATGTAATGTTCGGTTACACCCGAACTTAGCCTTCCTTACTTGTTTATTTTATATTTATCTTAAAAATCGTTTAGGTATGTAGATCTGTTCACTATATATTTCTTATCTTATACATCCGATTATTCGGAGATTGCGAACGGGATAAGATTATTGTTCAGCCCCATTCATGAAAGGTATTAAGCCTTCGGCACAGCGGAAGACAGTCCCGTTCTTACTTGTTAGTACGTAAAATTATTATTTTTAAAATTTTTTTTTTTTGTTACGAGTTAAGATAGGATAAGACAGGTTTCTTTATGGTAAAAAGTGAATCCGTTATATCAAATGAACTAGAATGAGTGTTGAAATCTTGATACAAACACCGAAGAGGTTCATTTAATTCAAAATTAGTTCTACACTGCCTCAAAAGAAGAGGTTTGTAACGTCTCGACACTCGTGATGGGACGTTAAAGTTTACTTCGTTCAAGAGAATTGGGCTAGAAATCAATCCATTCAGTAGTTTAGCCATAAATATTACGCCTAGCATTTCTCTGCGACTTGCAAGAGTTGGAAGATTGATAAGCTTCAACCGGCTGGTATAAGAGGGAAGATATACGCAAAGTCCCACTGAAATTGTCTTAAAGAGAAAAGTAGAAATTGCTTTGGTACTGATTCAATTCTATCTGCATGAACTCGATATTTAGTATTCCAGACTATTGATCCGTATTCTAGTATCGGTCTAACTAAAGTGGTTAAAAGTGTTTTAGTTACAGTTGGACCACCGTTTCACGAATGAAAGAACACCTCTACCCTTATTGACAGTACCATTAATATGAAGGTTGAAACTAAGTTTAGTATCTATCATTACTCCCAATTCCACAAAATAGTTTACTGATAGAAGACAAAAATTATTAATTATATAAGAGGCTGCTGGCAAAGATCTCCGAGAGAGGGACATGAATTTACATTTATTGAGGTTAACCGGCATTGAATTCACATTGCACCAGGTAATTAGGCAGTTTAAATCTCCTTGAAGCAAGGGACGTTCTTCGATAGACGCATAAGACCTAAAAAGTTTTATATCATCGGCATACATTAAGGTTTTGGAATATTTTATTGTGGTACAAATATCATTAATAAATAGCAAGAACAGAATTGGACCTAGATGACTGCCCTGTGGGACGCCAGAGGGAACATCAATGACATTTGAAAGAGTATTTTTAAAAGTAAATTTTTGCGTTCGACCGCAGAGATACGACGAGATCCACTGGGTGAGACCAGGTTGGAATCCAAGCTGATTAAGCTTGTAGATAAGTAAGGGGTGTGATACTTTGTCAAATGCTTTACTGAAATCCGTATAAATAACATCGATGTGAAGATTTTCTCTAAATCCATTAGAAGCATGAGTTGTGAATTCAAGTAGATTAGTAATGGTAGATTTGCCTTTACAGAATCCATGTTGCTGTTCTGCAATCAAAGTAGAAATGGAAAACGTTAGCTGGTTGGTAACTATAGCTTCAAACAACTTTTGGATACAACTTTGCATTTCCTCGATAGTTTTCTACACACGACCCACTGCCACTTTTGTGGAGGGGTATGAGAAAAGATTCCTTCCAAGCAGAAGGAAAAATTCCACGTTTTAGGGACAGATTGAATAAAACAGTTAGGGGCTGGTAAATGTGTTCAGCGCATTTTTTAAGAAAGCAAGATGTTAAATATGAAAAAACTTCAAGAGGAGATATAGCTGGAATATTAACTCTGTTAAGTGAGTTAAGTTGAAATGGATATTCATTTGAAAAATTGCTAAGTTCAGCGGAATAGTTGAACTTGAAAAATTGTGCAAAGACATTAGCAATATCTTGGTTGTCGCTAGACAAATCTTCCTGGTATTTTAAAGCAGATGGAAACCCTTTAACCCTTCGTTTAGAGTTCACGAAACCATAGAAGGCTTTCGGATTGCAAGTTATTTTCCTTTTCATCTTGCAGATGTATGTATTATAGCACTTGTTGTTTAATTCAAAATATTTATGACGCAAAATAGAGTACTGCAAGTAATCGGAGTGAGAGCCCGACCTTTTGAATAATTTCAAGAAACGCGATTTTCTGTTTTTTAAGGACCTCAGCTCTTTAGTGAACCATATTCCACCGTATTTAGGCCAAGCCACTGTAGATAAAGTTTGATTAAGTTTGCTAAAATTAGCCTTCGCAAAGTCATATCTTAAACTAGAGTCGTATTTAGATACAGCGCTACTCAGAGATGGTAAGGTCTTCAGGTACAGTTAGAGGTTCACTTCGGCTAAGAGTATATTTTGATGGATCATCAACAAATACCAAATTAAGGGTCCTCCCGAACATATTAGGAATAATATTTATCTGTTTAAGGCAAACTTCACTCATTTAGGATAAAAATTCGATGTTGGTCAGCTTTGAAGAAATAAGTACAATATTGTCACGGATATTAGCATCGCTAAGCTATACCATCACTAAGGCGATGCTAAGGCCATGCTAAGGGGTATTTACGTCAATAATCAAATCATGTGTACACATATATAAGGCAGCCGAGAGATGTCACACACAGATGCATTTACTTATACGCCTATGTGTGCGCGAGAGACTGTAAACTACAAACATTCACATCAATAATTCAATCATTATGTATCTACATAAACGAATAAATAATTGCGTCTACACATATGTACCATGTACGTATACGAGCAGCGGAGAGTGAATGCACAAACACATGCATATATCTGAGATACTCCTATAAGTCCTATAAGTATGCAATGAGAAAAACTATAAAATTGTGCAATTGTAGTTACAGCTGAGATGTTTGAGAGCTAATGGACTAGTAGATTCTGGAAGCGCCTAGAAGATGCGAGTGTTAAAGTCAAAGGGTATAAAATGCGACAGATGTAGAGGCGCTGGAATTCAGTTTGATTTGAGTTGTCAAGCAGTTACGACTAAGACGATATCTAGCGAGCAATAGCAGTATTATTTTGAAAGTTTGGTCATTAAGCTATTCGTTGCACAGTTTGAGTGTTATTGTGAATTATTTTAGTAAAGACCATTTTTCCATTATTCAATATTGGAGTTATTTATTCAACAGTTTAGCGATACGAAAATAGCAAAAGGGCAAATAAGAGGATTTGCAGCAAATTCGTTACAATATCGTCATCAGATATGGTCTATAATACATGCGGGATATTAAAGTCCCCCAGGACTATCATCGAATCAAAACAAGTAAGAAAGGATAAGCTCGGGTGTAACCGAATATTACATACTTAGATGGGAGCTTTGGAGACAAAATAAGGGAAAATCACCATGTAGGAAAATGAACCCAGGGTAACCCTGTAATGTGTTTGTATGACTTGGGTATCAAATGGAAGGTATTAAGAGTATTTTAATAGGAGTGGGCCATAGTACTATAGGTGGGAGCCTTTTTCGAGAAATCGCCATAAAGGTGTACCAGGGGTGATTCTAGAAAGTGTTTGTACGATATGCGTATCAAATTAAGGGTGCTAATGAGTATTTTAAAAGGGAGTGGGCCTTAGTTCTATAGGTGGAAGCCTTTTCGAGATATCGCCATTAAGATGGATCAGGGGTGACTCTATAATGTCGTTGTACGATATGGGTATCAAATTAAATGTATTAATGAGGGTTTTAAAAGGGAGTGGCCCTTGGTTATATATGTGAAGGCGTTTTCGAGATATCGACCAAAATGTGGACCCAGAACACCATATATCGGGTACCGCTAATTTATTTATATATGTAATACCACGAACTGTATTCCTGCCATAATTACAAGGGCTTTTGATTTCGCCCTGCAGCACCCTTTCGTTTTCTTCTGCTTAATATGGTAGGTGTCACGCCCATTTTACAAAGTTATATTTTGCGTCAAAAAACCAATCCAATCACCATGTTTCATCCCTTTTTTCGTATTTGGTATAGAATTATAGAATTTTTAGTATTGGAGTATTCTAAAAAAATTAAATGAAATAGGCCGGAGGCACGCCCATTTTGAAATTTTCTTTTATTTTTGTATTTTGTTGCGCCATATCATTACTGGAGTTGAATGTTGACATAATTTTCTTATGTACTGTAAAAATATTAAACTTATTGTTAAAATTTGTAAAAAGTGGGCGTGTTCCTCATCCGATTTTGCTATTTTTTTTTAGCAAATATAGAGTAATAGGAGTAACGTTCCTGCCAATTTCATCATGATACCTTCATCGGCTCCCAAATTACAGCTTGCAAAACTTTTAAATTACCTTCTTTTAAAAGTGGGCGGCACCACGCTCATTGTCCAAAATTTTACTAATAGTATATTCTGCGTCATTAGGTAAATCCACCTACCAAGTTCGCTTTTATCATCGCTTTATCCGTCTTTGGTAATGAATTATCACACTTATCGGTTTTTCGAAGTTTTCGATATCGACCAGCCCAATTTTCACATCAATTCTTCAAAAGATGTCGCAGCGCTGTGTAAATCAATTGGCAAGAAACAGGATAGAAGTACAAATAATGATGACAAACAACCGTTGTGAGGGCTGAATGGTTATAGCGGCGGCGCCTAAAAGTTGCCGATGAAGGAATTTAGCAGTTCCGGAAATGGATCTATGCAACGAGGTTTGGCAGTTGTCTAAACATTTTTTTCTTTCTTCTATTCTAATTTAAAATTTGTTCAATTAGGAATAAATGTATCATAACAATAATAGTGATAAAATATTTATTGTCAGGCCTTGAGCTCGACTCGAATCCGCGATCTTACAAATCTGGAGGCCGTTATAAAAGCAATAATTTTGAATACATCCCAGAGCACGGGGAAAAAGTGTCAATAAATACGACACTATGGCATTATTGCCATGAATCAAGACCAATTTTCAAATCCATTCTGCAACAGATGTCTCAGCGCTGTGTAAATCAATTGGCAAGAAACGGGATAGAAGTAGAAATAATGAAGACAAACAAACAACAGCTGTGAGAGCTGTATGGTTATAGCAGCGGCGCCTAAACGTTGCCGATGAAAGAATTTAGCAGTTCCAGAAATGAAGCTATATAAAGAGCTAAATCTAAAAATTTTTCTTTCTTCTATTCTAATTAAAAATTTTTTCAATTAAGAAAAAATGTATCAACAATAACAGTGATAAGATATTTATTGTTTGCGTCCGTTGTCTATCGATAAACGAAGTATTCACAAAATTTGATCGTCTGTAATTGTTCTATTTAATTCACTAGTTTGTATCCATTTTTATACCTAAGCTTTAGATCAGAGCCGGCCAAAAGTTGCACATTGTGCAATTTGAGTTCATATTTTCAGACAGACACTAACGATGTGCGATCACGATCGTTTGCTTTCGCTTGTCACTCACTAAAATCAACAGTGAATGCAAAAGGAAAAGTCTATGCTACTTTTTGGGCACATAATAAAAACAATATGCTGCAAGGTTAAAGTGACTTTTAATACGTTTTAGTTAGTATTATTAAGTTCCTTTGAACATACATATTAATAATGACAATTTAAATATTAATAATTAATAATAATTAATTAATTATTAATAAATATTGTCAATTTAATATAAGCAACTTTTTATACGTTCTACTTAGTTTTATTAATTTTTATAAATTTTTTTTATTGAATAAATTTATGCAGAAAATACATTGTTTGAGCAAGATTAAACGTGCATATGGTCGTATGTGTTTTCAATCCTAGTAGAAGATTTGAACTTAGTGGCCTTTTCAGTGTAGTTGCTGAGTTAGCTCCCAAATATGAACATGTCTTGTTATGTGGGGATTTCAATATTGATATTCTCAATAGTGATAGCAGTTCCATTGATTTAACAGATAGGCTGATTTCTGCTGGTTTGGAAGTAATAAATAAATTTCCCACCCGCTTTGGTCATAATTGTAAATCAAGTCTGCTTGACATTATATGTGTGTCTGACAGTTCTAACGTACTTCATTGTGATAAGTTTTCCTTTCCAGGAGTATCAGATAATGATATGATGTTTTTAGCGTATGATTTATGTTTAACCCTTTCAATACTGCGGGGATATATAAGTCCCAGATAATGTTCAAAAATTACTGGAGCGAAAAATATTCGCTTTAAAAGCGCTGGGATGGGATTAAACCGTAGGTTGTAGACAGTACTTCACGACACCTGTTTGGGTCAACATAACCTAACTAATTTGTACTTGGTATACGGTCATAAGTGTAAGAGTGTTCTTGGTGCATACACGTGTAAGCAATATTTTAAGTTTTTTCTAAGTGTTTTAGTGAAAAATTTGTCTGTTTCTCATTACAAAAGGAAAAGGTAAATTGCACGTCACATTCACGTATAAGAATAAATTGATCTGTATGCACATATACCTTGTTTTGTTGCATTGGGACATATACATCCCTACAGTGCGGTAGTGTGGGATGTAATTGTCCCAGGAGTTTTCTATCAAACGAATTTAGTTTTTGTTATTGAAATAATTTTAGAATGAATCGACCACTGACTAACGAAGAAATTGAGGACGAGCTTGATAATTTATCTGATATGGAGGTGGATCCTTTCCACGACAGTGACTATAGCCGTGACACAGATTATAAAAGTCTCTGATATCTTCTGGAGTAGATAGCACGGATTCCTCAGATGACGAAGATATCCAGATGCTTGAAAATGTACAAACGGTAAATGAAGATAGTGATAACAACTCTGAAGATGCAAATTTCACTTATACAGCTCCTGTACAATCAACAAGCAATAGTAAGTTTATTTGGCACGGCGGTATTGATAATTTTTCCCAAAAAATGTCACTGCCTCAAGAGGACAATCCAATTATAATGGTTAAACTGACCAGAGGTTACACCAATCTTGATTGTTTTTATAAACTTTTTCCAAAGAGTCTCATAATGCAGATAAGTCATAATACAAATATGCGCCTACAGAAGCTCAATAATGCAAAGATGGTTCACCAGGAGAAATAAAAATTATTCTGGGCTGTTCATTGATAATGTCATATAATCGTGTACCACGAATACATCAGTATTGGTCTCGCAACAAATCCCTCCGGAACGCAATAATATAAGAATGCATTTCCCGAGCTCGCTTTATGCTACTGATATGAAAATTGTATTTCTGTGACCCCGAAAAACCTCCAGATGCAGCAAAAACGTATTACATTGAAGAAGTTGTATCCTGTTTGAAATATACATTTTTGAAAGCGAGAACTGACAGCACATTTCAATCCATTGATGAGTCAATGACGAAATTCAATGGGAGGTCCAGTCTGAAACACTATCTCCCTCCGAAACCTGTCAAAAGAGGAATCAAACTTTGGACAAGATGCGATGCAGAAACCGGGTATGTTTATGACACAAACATATATAGTGGACGGGAAACTGAAGTTACTGATGGAACTTTGGGAGAGCGTGTGGATCTAAAATTGGCAGAAATTATTACGAGTTAAAACGTTGCTTTGTCTTTCGACCGCTTTTTCACTTGTTGTCGTTGTTGTTGTAGCGATAAAGTTGCTCCCCGAAGGCTTTGGGGAGTGTTATCGATGTGATGGTCCTTTGCCGGATACAGATCCGGTACGCTCCGGTACCACAGCACCATTAAGGTGCTAGCCCAACCAACTCGGGAACGATTTATGTGGCCACATTAAACCTTCAGGCCATCCCCTCCCTCCACACCCCCAAGTTCCATGAGGAGCTTGAGCCATGTCTGTTAATGAAACAGGATTCGCCGCGGATAGGTGAGGTTAACAATTGGGTTAGGAGAAGCTATATATTGCGCTGGCAACCTGAATGGTTGCGCTACACAGCCCCTTGAATCTGGTATTTTAGTCGCCTCTTACGACAGGCATACCGACCGTGGGTATATTCTGATCCCCTAACCCGCTGGGGTCGTTTTTTCACTTCAACACGTCTACTTGAAACTATAAAATTTCCTGCTGTAGGAACGTTTTTATCAAACCGTAAAATTACACCTAAGTTTTAAACTAAACTAAAAGAAAGAGGTTAATGTGAAATAGCAGTATGTAATGAAGGTATATTAGCAGTCAGCAACTGCCACAATGCCACTATTGATGCCACAGTTCAAGAAATGAAAGATGGTACTACTAAAATTATTGAATGTCCTGAAGCTATGATTTTCTACAACAAATATATGGGTGGCGTAGATCATGAAGATCAAATGATTACTTTATACGATTTAGATAGAAGAAGTGTGAAATGGTGGAAGAAAGTATTTTTTAGATTGCTAATGACCAGTGTTTATAATTCGTATATTTTGTATCACAAGTCACTCGCAAAAATATTCCATTTATCGATTTCATAGTAAATTTAGCTGAACAGTTGATTATTCAAGGACGATCAGAATCTTTGTACAAACGAACCAGAAGACAGGGTAGGATTTCAAAGAATGTCAAAGTTTTCGAAAATGTTGGAGATCATCTTGCAGTTGAAAAAGGTGGCCGAAACAGATGCGTGAGACGCCACTCTAAGAAAATTGAAAAACGGAGTAAAATCATTTGCCAACAATGTCAAGTAGATTTATGTATTGATTGTTTTACACCATTCCATACATATTGTAACAGTTTCGATGAAAACAAATATTTTTTACTCTCGAATACCTAAATTTGTGTTCTGATTATTTACTGCTGGGATATATTTATCCCATAACTAAACTACTGCTAGGATATATGTGTCCCAAGGCATTTTTTCAAAAACTATATTTTCTAAAAATCTGAAATTATGTAAATATGTTCCTTTACTTATTTGTAGCCCATTTAGTTCAATTATACAGAAATATCTTCACTGGCCAAAAGTCGTATTGAAAGGGTTAATAATGATGTCAACAATTTTATTACAGAGACTTTAAATCTGTTGATATTGATGCATTAAGATATAAGGCTGGCATCCTTGATTGGAACACAGCTTGGTTCTTTCCAGATATAAACAAAAAACTAGACGTTTTCACTTCAAGCTTAAATTATCTTTATGATAAATATATCCTTGTAAGAATGGCCAAAGTCTCCAATAAAAAAACTCCATGGTTTACAAGAGTAGTACTACAAAGTATAAAAACGAGAACCAGGCTATACATACGTTGGAAACGTACACCAACCCACCACGCCATAAAGGTGGACCAGGGGTGATTCTAGAAAGTGTTTGTACGATATGGGTATCAAATTAAATGTATTAATGAGGGTTTTAAAAGGGGGTGGCCCTTAGTTATATATGTGAAGGCGTTTTCGAGATATCGACCAAAATGTGGACCCAGAACACCATATATCGGGTACCGCTAATTTATTTATATATGTAATACTGCTAATTTATTTATATATGTAATACCTAACATAATTCCGATTTTGCTAATTTTTTTTAGCAAATATAGAGTAATAGGAGTAACGTTGCTGCCAATTTCATCATGATACCTTCATCGGCTCCCAAATTACAGCTTGCAAAACTTTTAAATTACCTTCTTTTAAAAGTGGGTGGTGCCACGCTCGTTGTCCAAACTTTTACTAATATTATATTCTGCGTCATTAGGTAAACCCACCTCCCACCTACCAAGTTTCATCGCTTTATCCGTCTTTGGTAATGAATTATCACACTTAGCGGTTTTTCGAAGTTTTCGATATCGACCAGCCCAATTTTCACATCAATTCTGCAAGAGATGTCGCAGCGCTGTGTAAATTAATTGGCAAGAAACAGGATAGAAGTAGAAATAATGAAGACAAACAAACAACCGCTGTGAGAGCTGAATGGTTATAGCAGCGGCGCCTAAACGTTGCCGATGAAAGAATTTAGCAGTTCCAGAAATGAAGCTATATAAAGAGCTAAATCTAAAAATTTTTCTTTCTTCTATTCTAATTAAAAATTTTTTCAATTAAGAAAAAATGTATCAACAATAACAGTGATAAGATATTTATTGTTTGCGTCCGTTGTCTATCGATAAACGAAGTATTCACAAAATTTGATCGTCTGTAATTGTTCTATTTAATTCACTAGTTTGTATCCATTTTTATACCTAAGCTTTAGATCAGAGCCGGCCAAAAGTTGCACATTGTGCAATTTGAGTTCATATTTTCAGACAGACACTAACGATGTGCGATCACGATCGTTTGCTTTCGCTTGTCACTCACTAAAATCAACAGTGAATGCAAAAGGAAACGTCCATGCTACTTTTTGGGCACATAATAAAAACAATATGCAGCAAGGTTAAAGTGACTTTTAATACGTTTTAGTTAGTATTATTAAGTTCCTTTGAACATACATATTAATAATGACAATTTAAATATTAATAATTAATAATAATTAATTAATTATTAATAAATATTGTCAATTTAATATAAGCAACTTTTTATACGTTCTACTTAGTTTTATTAATTTTTATACATTTATTTTTTATTGAATAACTTTATGTTTTGAAAATAATATTTCTATCTTTACATTTACTTTGTTTTATAGTTCTTTCTTAATAAAAAAGTTATTTTTTAAAGTAAATTTTGAATGAAGAAACACCATACCTTCTTTTATAAAAAAGTTTTATCTGGCTAGCTCGACCTCCGTGTTCTTTGTTATATGAATATAAGTAAATATTGTTAGGATTAGCTTGAAATCAAATAACCAGAGTCCTTTTTAATTTCGAACTTCACAGTCCACATTTTCTTTTAGCACACTGTGGGGAGTTGTCACTCAAGTTTTACACACACTTATGCAATTGGTTTAGTATTTGTGTGGCCGGCTCTGCTTTAGATATACTACATAAAGTTAAAATCCTGTAAATGTGCATAATAAATGCAACCCTGTAAAATGCAACTATGTAAACAAGGAGAAAGAAACTAATAAAATTTGTCTTGGCTAGACAGTCTTCAACCGACATTTGAATCGTGGAGTTCACCTTTTTAATTATACAGTCCACAACGCTGATAGTTCACTATTATATATGAACATAAAATTTGGTCCATCGAGCCGAACTGTCGGTCGAAATTGAGCAAAATCAGTGCCAATTATTGTACAACAATTATTGCAGTGAATTTACAAACACATTCAAAGCATTGAATGTAATTTGCAAGAAAATATGCAGAAAATACATTGTTTGAGCAAGATTAAACGTGCACATGGTCGTATGTGTTTTCAATCCTAGTAGAATATTTGATCTTAGTGCCCTTTTCAGTGAAGTTGCTGAGTTAGCTTCCAAATATGAACATGTCTTGTTATGTGGGTATTTCAATATTGATATTCTCAATAGTGATAGCAGTTCCATTGATTTAACAGATAGGCTGATTTCTGCTGGTTTGGAAGTAATAAATAAATTTCCCACCCGCTTTGGTCATAATTGTAAATCAAGTCTGCTTG
The DNA here is from genome assembly GCF_040869045.1 of Eurosta solidaginis. Classification (NCBI taxonomy): domain Eukaryota; kingdom Metazoa; phylum Arthropoda; class Insecta; order Diptera; family Tephritidae; genus Eurosta; species Eurosta solidaginis. The sequence continues at coordinate 177,935,089 of NC_090320.1, forward strand.
ACATTATATGTGTGTCTGACAGTTCTAACGTACTTCATTGTGATAAGTTTTCCTTTCCAGGAGTATCAGATAATGATATGACGTTTTTAGCGTATGATTTATGTTTAACCCTTTCAATACTGCAGGGATATATAAGTCCCAGAGAATGTTCAAAAATTACTGGAGCGAAAAATATTCGCTTTAAAAGCGCTGGGATGGGATTAAACCGTAGGTTGAGACAGTACTTCACGACACCTGCTTCGGTCAACATAACCTAACTAATTTGTACTTGGTATACGGTCATAAGTGTAAGAGTGTTCTTGGTGCATACACGTGTAAGCAATATTTTAAGTTTTTTCTAAGTGTTTTATTGAAAAATTTTTCTGTTTCTCATTACAAAAGGAAAAGGTAAATTGCACGTCACATTTACGTATAAGAATAAATTGATCTGTATGCACATATACCTTGTTTTGTTGCATTGGGACATATACATCCCTACAGTGCGGTAGTGTGGGATGTAATTGTCCCAGGAGTTTTCTATCAAACAAATTTAGTTTTTGTTATTGAAACATTTTTAGAATGAATCGGCCACTGACTAACGAAGAAATTGAGGACGAGCTTGATAATTTATCTGATATGGAGGTGGATCCTTTCCATGACAGTGACTATAGCCGTGACACAGATTATAAAAGTCTCTGATATCTTCTGGAGTAGATAGCACGGATTCCTCAGATGACGAAGATATCCAGATGCTTGAAAATGTACAAACGGTAAATGAAGATAGTGATAACAACTCTGAAGATGCAAATTTCACTTATACAGCTCCTGTACAATCAACAAGCAATAGTAAGTTTATTTGGCACGGCGGTATTGATAATTTTTCCCAAAAAATGTCACTGCCTCAAGAGGACAGGCCAATTATAATGGTTAACCTGACCAGAGGTTACACCAATCTTGATTGTTTTTATAAACTTTTTCCAAAGAGTCTCATAATGCAGATAAGTCATTATACAAATCTGCGCCTACAGAAGCTCAATAATGCAAAGATGACATCACCAGGAGAAATAAAAATTATTCTGGGCTGTTCATTGATAATGTCATATAATCGTGTACCACGAATACATCAGTATTGGTCTCGCAACAAATCCCTCCGCAACGCAGTAATATAAGAATGCATTTCCCGAGATCGTTTTATGCTACTGATATGAAAATTTTATTTCTGTGACCCCGAAAAACCTCCAGATGCATCAAAAACGTATTACATGGAAGAAGTTTTATCCTGCTTGAAATATACATTTGATGAGTCAATGACGAAATTCAATGGGAGGTCCAGTCTGAAACATTATCTCCCTCCGAAACCTGTCAAAAGAGGAATCAAACTTTGGACAAGATGCGATGCAGAAACCGGGTATGTTTATGACACAAACATATATAGTGGACGGGAAACTGAAGTTACTGATGGAACCTTGGGAGAGCGTGTGGATCTAAAATTGGCAGAAATCATTACGAGTTCAAACGTTGCTTTGTCTTTCGACCGTTTTTTCACTTGTTGTTGTTGTTGTTGTAGCGATAAAGTTGCTCCCCGAAGACTTTGGGGAGTGTTATCGATGTGATGGTCCTTTGCCGGATACAGTTCCGGTACGCTCCGGTACCACAACACCATTAAAGTGCTAGCCCGACCATCTCGGGGACGATTTATGTGGCCACATTAAACCTTCAGGCCATCCCCTCCCTCCCCACCCCCAAGTTCCATGAGGAGCTTGTGGTCGCCAGAGCCTTGTCTGTTAGTGAAACAGGATTCGCCGCGGATAGGTGTGGTTGACAGTTGGGTTTGGAGAAGCTATATATTGCGCTGGGAACCTGAATGGTTGCGCTACACAGCCCCTTGAATATGGTATTTTAGTCGCCTCTTATGACTGGCATACTTACGGCGGGTATATTCTGACCCCCTAACCCTCCGGGGTCGTTTTTTCACTTCAACACGTCTACTTGAAACTATATAATTTCCTGCTGTAGGAACGTTTTTATCAAACCGTAAAATTACACCTAAGTTTCAAACTAAACTAAAAGAAAGAGGTGAATGTGAAATAGCAGTATGTGATGAAGGTATATTAGCAGTCAGCAACTGCCACAATGCCACTATAGATGCCACAGTTCAAAAAATGAAAGATGGTACTACTAAAAATATTGAATGTCCTGAAGCTATGATTTTCTACAACAAATATATGGGTGGCGTAGATCATGAAGATCAAATGATTACTTTATACGATTTAGATAGAAGAAGTATGAAATGGTGGAAGAAAGTATTTTTTAGATTGCTAATGACCAGTGTTTATAATTCGTATATTTTGTATCACAATTCACTCGCAAAAAAATTCCATTTATCGATTTCATAGTAAATTTAGCTGAACAGTTGATTATTCAAGGACGATCAGAATCTTTGTACAAGCGAACCAGAAGACAGGGTAGGATTTCAAAGAATGTCAAAGTTTTCGAAAATGTTGGAGATCATCTTCCAGTTGAAAAAGGTGGCCGAAACAGATGCGTGAGATGCCACTCTAAGAAAATTGGAAAACGGACTAAAATCATTTGCCAACAATGTCAAGTAGATTTATGTATTGATTGTTTTACACCATTCCATACATATTGTAACAGTTTCGATAAAACAAATATTTTTTACTCTCGAATACCTAAATTTGTGTTCTGATTATTTACTGCTGTGATATATTTATCCCATAACTAAACTACTGCTGGGATATATGTGTCCCAAGGCATTTTTTCAAAAACTATATTTTCTAAAAATCTGAAATTATGTAAATATGTTCCTTTACTTATTTGTAGTCCATTTAGTTCAATTATACAGAAATATCTTCACTGGCCAAAAGTCGTATTGAAACGGTTAATAATGATGTCGACAAAAAATTTTATTACAGAGACTTTAAATCTGTTGATATTGATGCATTAAGATATAAGGCTGGCATCCTTGATTGGAATACAGCTTGGTTCTTTCCAGATATAAACCAAAAACTAGACGTTTTCACTTGAAGCTTAAATTATCTTTATGATAAATATATCCCTGTAAGAATGGCCAAAGTCTCCAATAAAAAACCTCCATGGTTACATACGTTGGAAACGTACACCAACGCATGAAAACTGGGAAGCATACCGCGTTGCCCGTAACAAAGCTAATCTGACCACGAAAAACTCTAAAAGGCAGCACTACCGTACCAAGTTAGATGTAAACTTATCTGGCAAAGTATTGTGGAACAGTCTAAAGTCTGTTGAATTCTTCGCCTTGTTTTTTTTACTATTTATGTAAATAATGTGCTTTGTATGGCTGCAGCCCATGTTTAAATAGTAAATACATCAAGCCTTGTATTGTATTTGTTGACCTTTTCGTTCTTTAATCGATTAAACTTAGATTTTATAACAAATAGTATTGTCACGGATATTAGCATCACTAAGCTATACCATCACTTAGGCGATGCTAAGGCCATGCTAAGCGGTATTTACGTCAATAATCAAATCATGTATACACATATATAAGGCAGCCGAGAGATGTCACACACAGATGCCTTTACTTATACGCCTATGTGTGTGCGAGAGACTGTAAACTACAAACTCAAATACATCTGAGAGACGCTGAATTGTAAACAAGTAGAAACTATATGAGAACTATAAACACACGAAATAGTTGGTAAGTTCTGGAAATAGAAGAGCCTAGATGTATGCAGCGTAAACTATAAAAGCGGCACAAGCGAGTAAAAAGTAATTCAGTTTGAGTTGAGCATTCAGTTATTGATTAAGCACGCGATCTGGCGGCCAATAGTAGAGTTTAATTTGAGTTATCAATCAGTTTGGTTATTAAGCCAGCGAGTAGCAAAGTATAAGTGTTATTGTGAAGTACTTTAATAAAGGCCATTTTTCCATTATTCAATATTGGAGTGATTTATTCAACAGTTTAGTGATTCGAACTTAGCAGAGGATTGCAAATAAGAGGATTTGCAGCAAATACGTTACAGTAGGCAGAAGTTGGGTAAAGGGCATAGTGACCCGTTGTAACCCCTTTAATACTCTTTTTACACGCGCTACTACAATTCACTAACACTAACAAAGCCGGCGCATGCGCAGAATATACATCTGCACAGTTTCAGCAAATAATGATTGACAGAAAATTTTCACATTAGGCAGATAGGAAGGTATTGATATAAATAAAAAATAAATGTAAGGCGCGATAACCTCCGAAGAGATCTAAGGCCGAGCTTCTCTTCCAATTTGCGTCGTGCTCCTCTTGATTTTCCCTACAAATTGGCCGGACGGGACCTACATGTTTTATGCCGACTCCGAACGGCATCTGCAAGGCAGATGAGTTTTCACTGAGAGCTTTTCATGGCAGAAATACACCGGAGCGCTTGCCAAACACTGCCGAGGGGCGACCCCGCTTAGAAAAATTTTCTTCTAATTGAAAAACCTTATTTATAAAATTTTGATTTTGCTTTGCCCCGGGTGCGAACCCAGGGCATACGGTGTGATAGGCGGAGCACGCAAGGTATTGATATAGAAGTATTATATATATGGAGAATGGCCGGTAGATACACAGTGAGCCATTAGTGCTGTTTTTGCGATGCTCGAATCCTGACATTGTTTGAAGTCCGATTTGTGTTGTGATACTCCAGTTTTTAATTTCGACTTTGTTGTTCCTACGTATGCATTGTTACAAGTTTCTTGTTTGCTTCCGTTACAGGGGATTTTGTAAAATAGATTGCTTCTTTCCATTGGAGGTATATTGGATTTTGTATTATTAAATACATTTTCTAAAGTGTTTGTGGGTTTGTGTGCTATTTCACCAAATGCCTACGTGTATAGCATATATTGTTGTCTGAAAAAATCATAGAGTTCGGTGGTATATATATTATATACCCCATGTTATTTTTGCCCCTTTTTTACGGCTAGAAGCTTCAAATTTCATTAAATACTTACGCTTACGTCATATATTGTTGTTATACGAGACTCGTAGTCATAGTTTTTACATGCAGACCACAAAAAACGTGAAACTTTGCATCCTCACACAAATTACCTACCTATTTTTATATTCAGTTGAGCAGAGCTCACAGAGTAATTAACTTTGATTGTAAAACGGTTGGTTGTACAGGTATAAAGGAATCGAGATAGATATAGACTTCCATACATAAAAATCATCAGGATCGAAAAAAAATTTGATTGAGCCATGTCCGTCCGTCCGTCCGTCTGTCCGTTAACACGATAACTTGAGTAAATTTTGAGGTATCTTGATGAAATTTGGTATTTAGGTTCCCGAGCACTCATCTCAGATCGCTATTTAAAATGAACGATATCGGACTATAACCACGCCCACTTTTTCGATATCGAAAATTTCGAAAACCCGAAAAAGTGCGATAATTCATTACCAAAGACGGATAAAGCGATGCAACTTGGTAGGTGAGTTGAACTTATGACGCAGAATAGAAAATTAGTAAAATTTTAGACAATGGGCGTGGCACCGCCCACTTTTAAAAGAAGGTAATTTAAAACTTTTGCAAACTGTAATTTGGCAGTCGTCGTAGATATCATGATGAAATTTGGCAAGAACGTTACTCCTATTACTATATGTAAGTAAAGAACTGAAGGTCCTTGAACAATAAAAAATTAAAGGGCCAACTTGCCCTGCAATGAAACACAGAAAAGTTAGATTTACAGTATTTTATTGAAATACAACAAGCGGGTTAGTAGTCCACGATGCAACTGCCATTTTGATGCGCGCTGCTTCCTTATATAGACTTGTTGCTCTGCTGCCTTGGGGTGCGCAGTATTTGGTACGCTGGCTTAGGCCCTAGCTTCTCACGGTTGACATGCACTGAGGGCATGTGCAAGTATTTCACAATCGTGTGAAACATAATTTGCTGACGCTACTGTCTGGCCCTGTTGGTATGATTCTTGTTGATGTGCAAGTATTTCACAATCGTGTGAAACATAATTTGCTGACGCTACTGTCTGGCCCTGTTGGTATGATTCTTGTTGATGTGCAAGTATTTCACAATCGTGTGAAACATAATTTGCTGACGCTACTGTCTGGCCCTGTTGCTATGGTTCTTATTGCGTAAACATTAGTACGAGGTACTAATCATGAACTTGGTTTCCCACAGGTGTATATGGTGAAATATCATTGGCCTTGAATTAGGGTGTTGGGTTGCAAAATGGTATGACTGACAAAATGACTTTCCAGAAAATATTATAAAAACCTTAATAAAGAGAGCAAAAATTACGAGAAATTTGCAAAAAGACGAAACCCCGAAAATTTATAAATCAGTCACATATGTACCTAATCTATCAGAACGGCTAACAAGATCAAATATTTACAACAAAGAAACTATAAAAATAGCACACAAACCCACAAACACTTTAGAAAATGTATTTAATAATACAAAATCCAAAATACCTCCGATGGAAAGAAGCAATCTAATTTACAAAATCCCCTGTAACGGAAGCAAACACGAAATTTGTAACAATGTATACGTAGAAACAACAAAGTCGAAAATAAAAACTAGAGTATCACAACACAAATCGAACTTCAAACAATGTCAGGATTCACGCCTGTATAGCTAAATGGTTAGCGCAGCATGCCTAAAGCGTACTGATGATGAAGGCTTAGCACCCTTCGAAATGGATCTATCTGCGCAGCTATGGCAGGTTGTCTCAAAAATTTTCTACTTACTATTCCAAAAACAAAATAAAATTTTTCAAATTTAGAAAAATTAAAAAATAACAATAATTATCATTAGAAAAAAATTATTGTTCTGGCCTTGAGCTCGAATCGAACCGTAAAATTACAAAGAAATATATTTATTTACTTTCAAACGAGCACTTAATTACATCTTTCTTTAAAATCCATATGTTTTGGACAATTTTATTTAACAAATTGTGATGCTTTATTACCGGGGGCGATTGCTAAAACACGACCAAAACCGTCGGGGGAGGTATTAATATACGCGTTTTTGCGTCGCTTCCAATAATTCGAATACTTTTTCGCCTTTGGGCTATTGATATCAGGATAAAATGCGTCTTTTAATTTCTCTCACATTTTTGGACGGGTTATTGCAGTCGACCTCGGTTTCAAACTGTTTTTCCCGGAGAACTTTTGAACGGGTGGAAAAACTTAGCACCCGTTTTTGCATTCTTAATACTGGAATAACTGCGCGACCTCAGATACGCCTATTCAAGACTTTTGTATAATTTTCTGTTGGACCCATATAGGTGCACTACATTTTCATACTAAATTCGTTCAAACAAATTCACCATCACAGCAACCCATATCTCATAATCCACTCCTTTTTTTGTTTCCCTGCGTCGCTTTCAACGACATCAACACCGGTAATTTTGACACTTCGTTCAGTGTCAAACGCGTGTTCCCCTGAGTTCCACAATAGTTTGACACTGACCGAAGTGTCAAACTGCAGTGTGTTAGAAAGAGAAAGGAATTGTTTCCTTCTCATATATATCATACTTGTAAACCTGCACTACGTCCATGTAACTGCGCCAAATGCTCAGCGATAACTAAACTAAAGAGAATACGAATACGTGTGAATTGAGTCTACACAATTGTGCCATTATTTGCCGATGTCTGTTCTAGAGACACATACTCCGTAGCAAGTAGAAAAAGGAAATACAGTAGAACCTTTATATAATTGACTACTGTATCAAATGCACCGACATATATATATATATATTTTTTTTTTTGTTGCAATTTCAGCCCCATTTTAACAGCTAGAAGCTTCAAATTTCACCAAATGCCTACGTGTATAGCATATATTGTTGTCTGAAAAAATCATAGAAATCGGTGGTATATATATTATATACCCCATGTTATTTTTGCCCCTTTTTTACGGCTAGAAGCTTCAAACTTCATCAAATTTCATTAAATACTTACGCTTACGTCATATATTGTTGTTATACGAGACTCGTAGTCATAGTTTTTACATGCAGACCACAAAAAACGTGAAACTTTGCATCCTCACACAAATTACCTACATATTTTTATATTCAGTTGAGCAGAGCTCACAGAGTATATTAACTTTGATTGGATAACGGTTGGTTGTACAGGTATAAAGGAATCGAGATAGATATAGACTTCCATACATAAAAATCATCAGGATCGAAAAAAAATTTGATTGGTCCATGTCCGTCCGTCCGTCCGTCTGTCCGTTAACACGATAACTTGAGTAAATTTTGAGGTATCTTGATGAAATTTGGTATTTAGGTTCCCGAGCACTCATCTCAGATCTCTATTTAAAATGAACGATATCGGACTATAACCACGCCCACTTTTTCGATATCGAAAATTTCGAAAACCCGAAAAAGTGCGATAATTCATTACCAAAGACGGATAAAGCGATGCAACTTGGTAGGTGAGTTGAACTTATGACGCAGAATAGAAAATTAGTAAAATTTTAGACAACGGGCGTGGCACCGCCCACTTTTAAAAGAAGGTAATTTAAAACTTTTGCAAACTGTAATTTGGCAGTCGTCGTAGATATCATGATGAAATTTGGCAAGAACGTTACTCCTATTACTATGTGTAAGTAAAGAACTGAAGGTCTTTGAACAATAAAAAATTAAAGGGCCAACTTGCCCTGCAATGAAGCACAGAAAAGTTAGATTTACAGTATTTTATTGAAATACAACAAGCGGGTTAGTAGTCCACGATGCAACTGCCATTTTGATGCGCGCTGCTTCCTTATATAGACTTGTTGCTCTGCTGCCTTGGGGTGCGCAGTATTTGGTACGCTGGCTTAGGCCCTAGCTTCTCACGGTTGACATGCACTGAGGGCATGTGCAAGTATTTCACAATCGTGTGAAACATAATTTGCTGACGCTACTGTCTGGCCCTGTTGGTATGATTCTTGTTGATGTGCAAGTATTTCACAATCGTGTGAAACATAATTTGCTGACGCTACTGTCTGGCCCTGTTGCTATGGTTCTTATTGCGTAAACATTAGTACGAGGTACTAATCGTGAACTTGGTTTCCCACAGGTGTATATGGTGAAATATCATTGGCCTTGAATTAGGGTGTTGGGTTGCAAAATGGTATGACTGCAATTATGCTGATACAGCGGCACGCGTACAGGTAGATTGTGGGAATGGAATGTGTTGGGTGCCGCAGCGTGTTAACTTGTATGCTTAATAAAAACTAGCAAAATCAGAAAACGACCACGCCCACTTTAAAAACAATTTTTTTTAAAGTCAAATTTTAACAAAAAATTTAATATCTTTACAGTATATAAGTAAATTATGTCAACATTCAACTCCAGTAATGATATGGTGCAACAAAATACAAAAATAAAAGAATATTTCAAAACGGGCGTGGCTACTTTTAATGCCATAAGTCGAACAAAAATTTACCAATCCTTGTGAAATTTGTTAGAGGCTTAGATCCTAGGACGATAACTGTTTTCTATGAAAAAGGGCGAAATCGGTTGAAGCCACGCCCAGTTTTTATACACAGTCGACCGTCTGTCCTTCCGCTCGGCCGTTAACACGATAACTTGAGCAAAAATCGATATATCTTTACTAAACTCAATTCACGAACTTATCTGAACTCACTTTGTTATGGTATAAAAAATGACCGAAATCCGACCATGACCACGCCCACTTTTTCCATATCGAAAATAACGAAAAATGAAAAAAATGCCATAATTCTATACCAAATATGAAAAAGGGATGAAGAATGGTAATTGGACTTGATTATTGACGCAAAATATAACTTTAGAAAAAAAACTTTGTAAAATGGGTGTGACACCTACCATATTAGGTAGAAGAAAATGAAAAAGTTCTGCAGGGCGAAATAAAAAACCCTAGAAATCTTTGCAGGAATACTGTTCGTGGTATTACATATATAAATAAATTAGCGGTATCCAACAGATGATGTTCTGGGTCACCCTTGGTCGATATCTGGAAAACGCCTTCACATATGCAACTACCACCACTCCCTTTTAAAACCCTCATTAGTACCTTTAAGTTGATACCAATATCGTACAAACGCATTCTAGAGTTACCCCTGGTCCACCTTTATGGCAGTATCTCGAAAAGGTGTCCACCTATAGAACTAAGACCCAAGCCCTTTTAAAAAGACTCATTAACACCTTTCATTTGATATCCATATCGTACGAACAAAGTCTAGAGTCACCCCTGTTCCACCTTTATGGCGTATCTCGAAACGGCGTCCACCTATGAAACTAAGGATCACTCCCTTTTAAAATGCTCATTAACACCTTTCATTTGATACCCATATCGTACAAACAAATTCTAGAGTCAACCCTGATCCACCTTTATGGCGATATCCCTAAATGGAGTCCACCTATAGAACTATGGCCCCCTCCCTCATAAAATACTCTTTAATACCTTTCATTTGATACACATGTCATACAAACACATTCCAGGGTTACCCTCGGTTCATTTTCCTACATGGTTATTTTCCCTTGTGTTGTCACCATAGCTCTCAACTGAGTATGTAATGTTCGGTTACACCCGAACTTAACCTTTCTTACTTGTTTATTTTATATTTATCTTAAAAATCGCTTAGGTATGCACATCATCTGTTCACTATATATTTCTTATCTTATACAGCCGATTATTTGGAGATTACGAATGGGATAAGGTTATTCTTCTGCCCCATTCATGAAAGGTACGAAGTCTTCGACACAGCCGAAGACAGTCCCGTCCTTACTTGTTTAATTTTAACTTATTTTATTTTATTTATTTGAATTGGATTGAATTTAATATAACACAAATTAATTTTACTATTTTTTTGGTTTTCTTTTTTTCTATGTGCAAATATTATTTCTTATACATAAATCCAACCATATAATGTACAAATAAATTTGCAACCAATGAAGACCTAAAACGAAACCAATTTCAATTTATTCTTATATACCTCAGCAAGTGCTTTAGTTGTTTTTGCTAGCACTTTGTGTATCAGTAAAAAAAGAACGCATTTTGCCATAATATCTTGGCTCTTTATTTCCAACATAGCAGCAGTGTATACATCTCTTGCGAGTGCATGCAAAAAACTTTTGTATATGCTCAGAGACTTACATACATACTACATACATATATGTATGCAGCAGTGAGCTGCAATTATTCATGTTTTAAGGCAGAGACGGCCAAAAGTTGCATATTGTGCAATTTGAGTTCGTATTTTCACACAGGCAATAACGATGTGCGATCACGATCGTTTGGGAAAAGTCCATGCTACTTTTTGGGCTAATAATAAAAACAATATGCTGCAATGTTAAAGTGACTTTTAATACGTTTTAGTTAGTATTATTAAGTTCCTTTGAACATACATATAAATATTGACAATTTAAATATTAATAATTAATAATAATTAATTAATTATTAATAAATATTGACAATTTTATATAAGTAACTTTTTATACGTTCTACTTAGTTTTATTAATTTTTATACATTTGTTTTATTGAATAACTTTATGTTTTGAAAATATATGTTTCTATCTTTACATTTACTTTGTTTTGTAGTTCTTTCTTGATGAAAATGTGATTTTTTAAGTAAATTTTGCATTGAAGAAACACCATACCTTCTTTTATAAAAAAGTTGTATCTGGCTAGCTCGACCTCCGCGTTCTTAATTATATGAATATAAGTAAGTATTGTTAGGATTAGCTTGAAATCAAATAACCAGAGTCCCTTTTAATTTCGAACTTCACAGTCCACATTTTCTTTTAGCACACTGTGGGGAGTTGTCAATCAATTTTTACACACACTTATGCAATTGTTTTAGTATTTGTGTGGCCGGCTCTGTTTTAAGGTTATTAGTGGACTAACCAAAAAATTAGTATTAGTGCGTATACAAACAAAGAATATCAAGCACTTATATCAAAGCCGGCCAAAAGTTGCACATTGTGCAATTTGAGTTCGTATTTTCACACAGACACTAACGATGTGCGATAACGATCGTTTGCTTTCGCTTGTCACTCACTAAAATCAACAGTGAATGCAAAAGGAAAAGTCCATGCTACTTTTTGGGCTCATAATAAAAACAATATGCTGCAATGTTAAAGTGACTTTTAATACGTTTTATTTAGTATTATTAAGTTCGTTTGAACATACATATTAATATTGACTATTTAAATATTAATAATTAATAATAATTAATTAATTATAACTAAATATTGACAATTTAATATAAGTAACTTTTTATACGTTCTACTTAGTTTTATTAATTTTTATACATTTTTTTTATTGAATAACTTTATGTTTTGAAAATATATATTTCTATCTTTACATTTACTTTGTTTTATAGTTCTTTCTTAATGATAAAGTGATTTTTTCAAGTAAATTTTGCATTAAAGAAACATCATACCTTCTTTTATAAAAAAGTTTTATCTGGCTAGCTCGACCTCCGCGTTCTTAGTTATATGAATATAAGTAAATATTGTTAGGATACGCTTGAAATCAAATAACCAGAGTCCTTTTTAATTTCGAACTTCGCAGTCCACATTTTCTTTTACACACACTTATGCAATTGTTTTAGTATTTGTGTGGCCGGCTCTGCAACTAAAACACATTTACATAGTCAAGCTTCGTAAAATGAATAACCGCTCATAAGCCACGAAGGAGTTCAGTAATCAATTGTCTTATTGAGCAAGAAAGTCAACTGTGTTATACGAAAACACTAATTTGAATCAGTATGACTAGCAGTACAATAAAATGAATATAGTCATAAGTTAATTGATCATTACTGAAAGTCGGTTTGAGAAACAAATTTTCGAAAAAAAAATTGAGGTTAGTCTAGAAAGTTAAAAACTAGTATGGATTAATTATTTGAAACTGAAAATATGTGCGCCATGAATCTGACAAAAAATTTTGACCAAACCCTTTTTTAATTTGTTAATTTTCGGACATGATGTATATTGGAACGATATTCTGTCATCCTTTGTCAAATTTGGTTTCGAGACAAACCGGTTTCGGCGTTGTGCCATCATCAGTGTCGATTTTCGTTCGGATCTGTAGTTGTCGTTTGTCTTGTATTTATAATTCCTAGCTACAAGAGCCAGGCATTGTCAAAATGGATGTTTGTGCATATTTATGTGTATGTGATTTATGTTCATTCGGATCTGTCCGACAGTATCCGTAGGGATATAAAGGGGACCAGTCCGACACTACCCGTTCAGGTATAAGCAGGTATAATTGGTCTCACCATAAGACATGTTCAAACAAAGGGACCACTCCAACCCATATAAAAGATCAGAATTGACTATAGTCGCACACTTCTTTGCGACTCAACCCGGATTCATCTTGGACTAGTCTCAGTTTTTGCAAGGAGTGGTCACCAAAATTCAAACTGTAGCTGTGATAGTAAGACTAAAGTCAGCGGAGTGGTAGTGGTTTAGTTGTTGATAAAAGAGCGATGAGTTAGGACGTATGCACGCATGTCTGTTAACACACAAAAAATAATTCGTAAATATGCCATACAAATACTTCTTAACTGATTGAGTCTAACAAAAATTTAAACAAAGTAAATTGTTAACAATAAAATATGAAAACAATCTACGCAGGAGCGATTGTTTGCAAAATATCTTTTCGGAAATGCGCAAATAAACAATAGACTCCTCCGATGTTGCTTCTGTGCTTGTTCAGCGACCACTAAATGAAAGAGAAGTGAGCGCGAATAATTATTTCACTAGCTGACGACCACTGCTTTAACGTTTACATGCCCATGTGTATGGTTGCTTACTTTGCTGTTGTTGTTCATTTATTTACTAGCAGCACAGTGACGCATCGAAATTGGTAACATTCGCAACAATATATGTATATGTAGCGAGACAGTTTCTGCTACTTACCAAATCTTCGGATTCCAAATCAATCAATTGTTAGCGTATTTGATTGTATTTATTTGGTTATAAAAAAAGATCACAGCTAGGTTATATTATGCAAATACTTATTTGCATTTAGCTGGGGAAAATGTAGCTTCTTAAAAGTGATGTCCGTCTCTGATGAATGTTCGCCGAAAAAGGAAAGAGAGAACGCAGTTAAGGTACCGAACAGTGATTTTAATTTTCAGTGTCAAGGGCACGGCGAATTAAATCAGCTGTTGAGGTATTACATTGAATTAGACCATTAGGCTGACATCACAGGCACAATTGTAGAGCGAAAGTCGCTACACGCTCCCCTTGTTTAAAAAAAAATATCATGTGATATTTAGTAATATAAATTAATCATGTGATGACAATGCAAAGATTTGAAAAATAAACAATGTTTAAATTTGATAATATAATGTTTAGCAAGAATATGAAGCTTATAGTTAAGTAACTATTTTTTGAATGAAACTACTGCAGAGTGTTGAGTCGACGCCAACGTATGAGAGGATGTGTTTGAAATTTGTATGTTTTCATCTGCAACATAAACTGGCTTTAATCTGTCAACTGATATTGCGTTATGTTTTCCTTTATAATCCACTATGAAATATTTGTCATGGCGTGAAATAACTCGAAAAGGTCCCTCGTAGGGTGGCGAGAACGATATCTCGATGTGGTCGTTTCGTATTAAGACGTGTGAGCAGGTATCGAGTTCCTTAAAATAAAAAGTAGAGCGCTGGCCGTGACGTGACATCTCGGCGGGCGCCAAAGTTTTGAAAAAGTTCTTTAAGGAGCACAAGAGCTCGCTAGTTGAAATTTTAGAGTTAGATGGAGCGATAAACTCACCTGGTAGGCGTATCGGCTCACCGTACACAAGTTCGGCAGGAGTTGTTGCTATGTCCTCTTTCCAGGCCGCACGAAGGCCAAGTAATACCACGGGTAGAGCGTCGTACCACGATTCGTTGTGGCATAAAAGTGCTGACTTAAGTTGTCTATGGAGACGTTCAACTAAGCCATTGGATTGTGGATGATACGGTGTTGTTTTTAGGTGCTTGATTCCAAAAACTTGCGACAGTGTTTGAAATAGCTTGGATTCAAATTTCCGGCCTTGGTCCGAGGTAATTCTTCTGGGAACTCCATATCTCGCAATCCAATTTCGTATGAGTTCGCGTGCTACTGTCTCTGCGGTTCCGTTTTCCAAAGGCACCGCTTCTGGAAATCTTGTGAAGCGGTCGACTATAGTTAGACACTGATTGAAACCGCGTGACGACGGCAGAGATACCAAGTCTATGTGGATATGTTCAAAGCGTTGCGAAGTCGGTTGGAAGGTTCCTATTGGCGAAAACACATGACGTTGTATTTTGTTGCGCTGGAAGTTGATACACGCTTTGGCCCACGTACGGCAATCTTTGTTCAACGAAGGCCACGCGTAGCGCTGACTAACGAGTTTTTGGGACGATTTGATTCCGGGGTGTGCGAGAGAGTGAAGCGCATCAAAGATGCTTTTCCTCAAAGGCATAGGAACGTAGGGTCTGACAGTACCCGTTGGTACGTCGCAGTATAATGTAGGCTCGTTTGCCTCAATACGCAGCTTCTGTAGGTTTAAAGCGGTGTTGGAATTTTTGATTAGACGTTGAAGTTCTATGTCTGTCTGCTGTGCATCTGCGAGCTGACGTATTGAAATGGTAGGTGAGATGGCTTCTACACGCGAAAGGGTGTCGGCTACTGTATTATCACGCCCTGAGAGATGTCTGATATCAGACGTGAACTGGCCTATAAAATCTAGCCTTCTAAACTGCCATGGTGAAGCCCTCTCTGTACGTTGCTGAAACGCATGCTGTAGTGGTTTGTGATCCGTATAAATGATGACGGAACGGCCTTCGAAAATATGACGAAAGTGCTTCACCGCCTCGTAAACTGCATGTAACTCGCGGTCGTACGTTGACAGCTTTTGAATAGACGGCGGCATTTTTCTGCTGAAGAATGCTAACGGTTGCCAGTTTTTACCGACAAGTTGCTGCAAAACTGCTCCTACCCCGTAGTCTGATGCGTCTGTGAATATGGCCCACTGTGCTGTTACGTTTGGGTGTGCTAAAAGGGTGGCTTCTGCAAGAGCGCTTTTCGCTTGCTGAAATGCAGCTTTTCGTTCCTCGGTCCAGTCAATTTTTTGGGAGCCTTTCACGTTCGGCCCTTCCAATAGTTTGTTAAGTGGCGCAAGAATCTCTGCGGCATTCTTTATAAACTTCCTGTAAAAATTTATTGTTCCAAGGAATCCTCGCAAAAATTTTATTGTAGAAGGTAGCTCGATATTAATAATAGCGTCAACTTTTTCAGTTAATGGCTTGATGCCATGCCTATTTACCGTATGACCCAGAAAACGAACTTCACTCTTGCCAAAAACAGATTTTCAAGGGTTGATAACAAGGCCATAATCTTGAAGTCGTTGAAATAAAGTCTCTAGGTGTTTCAAATGATCCGTCTCGTTGTTTGACGCAACGAGTATGTCGTCAATATAAGAAAAAATATATGGTAGATCGCGTGTCACCTCGTCGATGAACCTTTGAAAGGTTTGCGCGGCGTTCCGAAGTCCAAACGTCATGTAAGGGAATTCGAAAAGCCCGAAAGGTGTAATAATGGCAGTTTTGCAAATGTCTTGCGGTGCCACTGGGATCTGGTTGAAAGCACGTACTAGATCGATAGTCGAAAATATTTCTTTACCACTGAGGGTTGCGGTAAAATCTTCCAAGTAGCGTACTGGGTACTTATCAGGAACAGTGCGAGCATTGAGACCACGGTAGTCTCCACAAGGTCGCCATTCGCCAGAACGTTTAGGTTGTAGATGTAGTGCTGATGACCAGGGGCTATTTGAAGGTCGTGCAATACCCAGTTTAATCATTTTGTTGAACTCTTCGCGAGCGATGTTTAGCTTATCTGGAGCAAGTCGGCGAGCCTTGCTTGTTACTGGAGGTCCTTCTGTAGTTTGAATATGGTGCTGTGTAGCGTGCTTTTTAGGTTTATTGACACCATCAGGTTTGGTGATTTCAGGGAACCTACTGAGCAATCTGTGAAAAATTGTGTCGCCGTCGATTGCTTTAATCGATGAAGCGCCGGTTGCGCTGGCAAAAAACGCAGGCGATGTAAACCCTGTAACTCCATCACGCAAACATTTTCGCTTAAGGTCGACAAGTAAGTCAAAGTGACTCAACAAATCTGCCCCGATAATGGGTTTTGTTACATCCGCAACGATAAAGTTCCATGTCAATTCGCGTCTAAGGCCGAGATTTAACGAAATTATTTTGGTGCCGTATGTTTGAATCACCGTACCATTTGCTGCGTGGAGCTGGTAGTTGACTGGAGGTAATTGGGTTCTCAACCGCGACCTAGGAAATACGGACAGATCGGAACCTGTGTCCACCAAATATGACGTACCAGAGGTGCGATCTTTAATAAAAAGGCGGCGAGAGTCGGGTAGTGAATCACTATCCGCCATTAGTGATTCTCTTTCGCGTTTCCCGAAAACTTACAGCCCTCAGTACAGCGTTTAGCATCTTTACCAAACTTTTCGTGGTAATAGCAACGCGTTATTAGCGCCGTTTTAAGGGTCGAGTATGGAAAATGGTATGACTGCAATTATGCTGATACAGCGGCACGCGTACAGGTAGAGTGTGGGAATGGAATGTGTTGGGTGCCGCAGCGTGTTAACTTGTATGCTTAATAAAAACTAGCAAAATCAGAGAACTACCACGTCCACTTTAAAAACAATTTTTTTTAAAGTCAAATTTTAACAAAAAATTTAATATCTTTACAGTATATAAGTAAATTATGTCAACATTCAACTCCAGTAATGATATGGTGCAACAAAATACAAAAATAAAAGAAAATTTCAAAACGGGCGTGGCTACTTTTAATGCCATAAGTCGAACAAAAATTTACCAATCCTTGTGAAATTTGGTATAGGCTTAGATCCTAGGACGATAACTTTTTTCTATGAAAAATGGCGAAATCGGTTGAAGCCACGCCCAGTTTTTATACACAGTCGACCGTCTGTCCTTCCGCTCGGCCGTTAACACGATAACTTGAGCAAAAATCGATATATCTTTACTAAACTCAGTTCACGTACTTATCTGAACTCACTTTGTTATGGTATAAAAATGACCGAAATCCGACCATGACCACGCCCACTTTTTCCATATCGAAAATAACGAAAAATGAAAAAAATGCCATAATTCTATACCAAATATGAAAAAGGGATGAAGAATGGTAATTGGATTGGTTTATTGACGCAAAATATAACTTTAGAAAAAAACTTTGTAAAATGGGTGTGACACCTACAATATTAAGTAGAAGAAAATGAAAATGTTCTGCAGGGCGAAATAAAAAACCCTTGAAATCTTTGCAGGAATACTGTTCGTGGTATTACATATATAAATAAATTAGCGGTATCCAACAGATGATGTTCTGGGTCACCCTTGGTCGATATCTGGAAAACGCCTTCACATATGCAACTACCACCACTCCCTTTTAAAACCCTTATTAGTACCTTTAGTTTGATACCAATATCGTACAAACGCATTCTAGAGTTACCCCTGGCCCACCTTTATGGCAATATCTCGAAAAGGTGTCCACCTATAGAACTAAGACCCAAGCCCTTTTAAAAGGACTCATTAACACCTTTCATTTGATATCCATATCGCACAAACCAGGCATGCTTAACGAACGAAACGATATCATTTCGTTACGATAATCAACGTTAATAAACGAAACGAAGTCATTTCGTTTCGTTTATTAACGTTAAGAACGACAAATTAACGTTAATTTGACGTTAAGTGACTTCGTTTCGTTTATTAGCGTTGATTATCGTAACGAAATGATATCGTTTCGTTCGTTAAGCATGCCTGGCACAAACAAAGTCTAGAGTCACCCCTGTTCCACCTTTATGGCGATATCTCGAAACCGCGTCCACCTATGAAACTAAGGATCACTCCCTTTTAAAATGCTCATTAACACCTTTCATTTGATACCCATATCGTACAAACAAATTCTAGAGTCAACCCTGATCCACCTTTATGGCGATATCCCAAAATGGAGTCCACCTATAGAACTATGGCCCACTCTCTCATAAAAAACTCTTTAATACCTTTCATTTGATACACATGTCATACAAACACATTCCAGGGTTACCCTCGGTTCATTTTCCTACATGGTTATTTTCCCTGGTGTTGTCACCATAGCTCTCAACAGAGTATGTAATGTTCGGTTACACCCGAACTTAACCTTTCTTACTTGTTTATTTTATATTTATCTTAAAAATCGCTTAGGTATGCACATCATCTTTTCACTGTATATTTCTTATCTTATACAGCCGATTATTTGGAGATTACGAATGGGATAAGATTATTCTTCTGCCCCATTCATGAAAGGTACGAAGTCTTCGACACAGCCGAAGACAGTCCCGTCCTTACTTGTTTAATTTTAACTTATTTTATTTTATTTAATTGAATTGGATTGAATTTAATATAACAAAAATTAATTTTACTATTTTTTTGGTTTTCTTTTTTTCTATGTGCAAATATTATTTCTTATACATAAATCCAACCATATAATGTACAAATAAATTTGCAACCAATAAAGACCTAAAACGAAACCAATTTCAATTTAATCTTATATACCTCAGCAAGTGATTTAGTTGTTTTTGTTAGCACTTTGTTTATCAGTAAAAAAAAGAACGCATTTTGCCATAATATCTTGGCTCTTTATTTCCAACATAGCAGCAGTGTATACATCTCTTGCGAGTGCATGCAAAAAACTTTTGTATATGCTCAGAGACTTACATACATACTACATACATATATGTATGCAGCAGTGAGCTGCAATTATTCATGTTTTAAGGCAGATACGGCCAAAAGTTGCATATTGTGCAATTTGAGTTCGTATTTTCACACAGCCAATAACGATGTGCGATCACGATCGTTTGGGAAAAGTCCATGCTACTTTTTGGGCACATAATAAAAACAATATGCTGCAATGTTAAAGTGACTTTTAATACGTTTTAGTTAGTATTATTAAGTTCCTTTGAACATACATATTAATACTGACAATTTAAATATTAATAATTAATAATAATTAATTAATTATTAATAAATATTGACAATTTTATATAAGTAACTTTTTATACGTTCTACTTAGTTTTATTAATTTTTATACATTTTTTTTATTGAATAACTTTATGTTTTGAAAATATATATTTCTATCTTTATATTTACTTTGTTTTATAGTTCTTTCTTGATGAAAATGTGATTTTTTAAGTAAATTTTGCATTGAAGAAACATCATACCTTCTTTTATAAAAAAGTTGTATCTGGCTAGCTCGACCTCCGCGTTCTTAGTTATATGAATATAAGTAAGTATTTTTAGGATTAGCTTGAAATCAAATAACCAGAGTCCCTTTTAATTTCGAACTTCACAGTCCACATTTTCTTTTAGCACACTGTGGGGAGTTGTCAGTCAATTTTTACACACACTTATGCAATTGTTTTAGTATTTGTGTGGCCGGCTCTGTTTTAAGGTTATTAGTGGACTAACCAAAAAATTAGTATTAGTGCGTATACAAACAAAGAATATCAAGCACTTATATCAAAGCCGGCCAAAAGTTGCACATTGTGCAATTTGAGTTCGTATTTTCACACAGACACTAACGATGTGCGATAACGATCGTTTGCTTTCGCTTGTCACTCACTAAAATCAACAGTGAATGCAAAAGGAAAAGTTCATGCTACAATATGACTTACATACATACTACATACATATATGTATGCAGCAGTGAGCTGCAATTATTCATGTTTTAAGGCAGATACGGCCAAAAGTTGCATATTGTGCAATTTGAGTTCGTATTTTCACACAGCCAATAACGATGTGCGATCACGATCGTTTGGGAAAAGTCCATGCTACTTTTTGGGCACATAATAAAAACAATATGCTGCAATGTTAAAGTGACTTTTAATACGTTTTATTTAGTATTATTAAGTTCGTTTGAACATACATATTAATATTGACTATTTAAATATTAATAATTAATAATAATTAATTAAATATTACTAAATATTGACAATTTAATATAAGTAACTTTTTATAAGTTCTACTTAGTTTTATTAATTTTTATCCATTTTTTTTATTGAATAACTTTATGTTTTGAAAATATATATTTCTATCTTTACATTTACTTTGTTTTGTAGTTCTTTCTTAATGAAAAAGTGATTTTTTCAAGTAAATTTTGCATTAAAGAAACATCATACCTTCTTTTATAAAAAAGTTTTATCTGGCTAGCTCGACCTCCGCGTTCTTAGTTATATGAATATAAGTAAATATTGTTAGGATACGCTTGAAATCAAATAACCAGAGTCCTTTTTAATTTCGAACTTCGCAGTCCACATTTTCTTTTAGCACACTGTGGGGAGTTGTCACTCAATTTTTACACACACTTATGCAATTGTTTTAGTATTTGTGTGGCCGGCTCTGCACTAAAACACATTTACATAGTCATGCTTCGTAAAATGAATAACCGCTCATAAGCCACGAAGCAGTTCAGTAATCAATTGTCTTATTGAGCAAGAAAGTCAACTGTGTTATACGAAAACACGAATTTGAATCAGTATGACTAGCAGTACAATAAAATGAATATAGTCATAAGTTAATTGATCATTACTGAAAGTCGGTTTGAGAAACAAATTTTCGAAAAAAAATTGAGGTTAGTCTAGAAAGTTAAAAACTAGTATGGATTAATTATTTGAAACTGAAAATATGTGCGCCATGAATCTGACAAAAAATTTTGACTATACCATGTTTTAATTTGTTAATTTTCGGACATGATGTATATTGGAACGATATTCTGTCATCCTTTGACAAATTTGGTTTCGAGACAAACCGGTTTCGGCGTTGTGCCATCATCAGTGTCGATTTTTGTTCGGATCTGTAGTTGTCGTTTGTCTTGTATTTATAATTCCTAGCTACAAGAGCCAGGCATTGTCAAAATGGATGTTTGTGCATATTTATGTGTATGTGATTTATGTTCATTCGGATTTGTCCGACAGTATCCGTAGGGATATAAAGGGGACCAGTCCGACACTACCCGTTCAGGTATAAGCAGGTATAATTGGTCTCACCATAAGACATGTTCAAACAAAGGGACCACTCCAACCCATATAAAAGATCAGAATTGACTATAGTCGCATACTTCTTTGCGACTCAACCCGGATTCATCCTGGACTAGTCGCAGTTTTTGCAAGGAGTGGTCACCAAAATTCAAACTGTAGCTGTGATAGTAAGACTAAAGTCAGCGGAGTGGTAGTGGTTTAGTTGTTGATAAAAAAGCGATGAGTTAGGACGTATGCACGCATGTCTGTTAACACACAAAAAATAATTCGTAAATATGCCATACAAATACTTCTTAACTGATTGAGTCTAACACAAATTTAAACAAAGTAAATTGTTAACAATAAAATATGAAAACAATCTACGCAGGAGCGATTGTTTGCAAAATATCTTTTCGGAAATGCGCAAATAAACAATAGACTCCTCCGATGTTGCTTCTGTGCTTGTTCAGCGACCACTAAATGAAAGAGAAGTGAGCGCGAATAATTATTTCACTAGCTGACGACCACTGCTTTAACGTTTACATGCCCATGTGTATGGTTGATTACTTTGCTGTTGTTGTTCATTTATTTACTAGCAGCACAGTGACGCATCGAAATTGGTAACATTCGCAACAATATATGTATACTTTTCCTATACGTACACATACTTGCACGTACATATATTCATTTACAAATAAACATACAAATTGTACATTTGAATTTTTAGCATCGACACGTTTATTTATTGAATTACTCTCCTTGCATGGGTTAAGGGTTGTATTGCTTTCAGTTATTTATTATTATTATTTTTTTAAATTTTGTTTATTTATTATACCTAGCTGTACTTGCACACAGGGTATTATAACTTTGATTGGATTACGGTTGGTTGTACAGGTATAAAGGAATCGGAATAGATATAGACTTTCATATATCAAAATCATCAGCATCGGAAAAAATTTTTATTGAGCCATGTCTGTCCGTCCGTCCGTTAACACGATAACTTGAGTAAATATTGAGATATCTTCACCAAATTTGGAAAACACAAAAACCTGATTATTTAGTAAATAATACACCTAGAATGTTGCAATTTGACGTGTGGACTGATACTGATACTCTTGATAAAATAATTTTAAAATGGGCGTGGCACCGCCCACTTTTGATAAAATCAAAATTAAGGAGGCCAAGGACTAGGGCCCCCCTGTGCCGCATTATAAACTGCAAAGAACGAATGAAATTAGTTGATTTGGTTTTTAAGTGTATTTACCACTTCCCACCGTGACTGTTTCCTTGTTCAAAAGAATGACGTACGTTCTATTGAGGGATGTGGAGTAGTTCCTCCCTTGTAATAGACCTTCAAAATTTGTGACAAATATTGTTGAATCAGCGATCATCTCGACGGTTTTGGTGTTGTCTGGTCCAAATCGCCACCTTTAACTAGCCTGGCTAGGCATCCGTCTTCCCGAACTTTGGTCAGGGATTTGGGAGAGCAAATTGTTGTATTGCTGATCGAAGGGCAATCCTCGTTCAGTCCACGTTTCAGCTTCGTTTATTAGCATTTTTTTTTATAGCTGAGGTAAACGTGTTGTCTCCTTATAACAGCGGCCCGTGTTATTAGGAGAGTACGTACAAAAGTGTGCTACCGTTTGAATACGCGGAGGCCGACCCGTACTCTATGGCTTCGATAGTGTTCTGATATGGTAGTAAATCTTCCTCCATTATGAGCCTTCCAATCTCGTCTCGATCGAGAAGATTTGTGTGAGTTATGCCAGATTTTGCCATTTGGCACGCTTGGACGAATTCTGACAGCTGTTCCTTCAAGATAAGGAATTTGCTTAGGTCAGAAGCTCCATATTCTCCTCGCTAATGTTTTTGCTTATAGCCTTAATGTGGAGCATCGCTTCGTTTGCTTTCTCGATTGCCTCGCGGGTACCGTTGAAAAGTTTTTCGTTAACCCGGTACTGGTGATTGTTGTTTGTTACAACGCCATTCATGCTTCGAAGAATATATACCCAATCCGCTGCATCTGGAGACCCAGCTATCCACTTCCATGCAGAACCAGTCAATGGAACGAACCCTTCGTGATTTGTTTATTTGTACTTCGTCGAGACGCAGCTTAGTTTGATTTAGGTGAAATTGTAACACTATCCGCACAGCCCTGCTTGTAATGTCGTGCTCTGTTGACTCCATCAATTTGACCAAAGCCGTGTTGAAGTAGTTTAGGTCGACCGCATGGACTAAACTGAAGTGTCCGTTCAGGTTCAAACCACGCCCATGCTCAAGAGTTAACAGCGGGGAGCAATAGTTGTAGATGTTGAGGCCGTAACTGTCTTCCAACCAATATGGAGAGAGAAAAAAAGGCATTAGTGTTGGTAAGGTTAGTATTGGCCTTTTTTTTTTTTTTTGCCACTTTTTATTATTTATCCTAGGGACGGTGAACTAATAATAATTAATTACGTAATGTAAATCTTGTTTTTTTTTATTATTATTATTATTTAATGAACATTCTATTGTTAAAAAATCATTTCAAACTAAAAGCAGAAATAATATTAAAAAAATACAATTTTTTATGTGTGCGTTTCTGAATTGAACTGCAGTTTGTTTATGTGTTTTTGTTGCGTTTAAATGTATTCCTATATCCTACCACCGTCCCCGGTTACCAATCGCAGTACTTGGAAGGTCCGCAGGACCCGAGAGCATGGATATGGAAAGGAAGTCGTTTTTTTCTTTACTTTTGTTTGAAAGGTAGCGTTAAAAGTTACTTCCCTTGGATCCTGCCGACTTATAAAAACTCGTGGTAAAGAAGTTGTGGAAAGAAAATAATATTTATAAGAATTCCTAAGATATTTTTTCTTTACTCCATTCTTTAAAGTTTTTTTGTCTTTATTTTTTAAGTTTTTGAAAATTTAATTTTTTTTTTTGTTTTTTCTAATTCATCTCTTTTAGTAAGCGCATAATTAGTTTGTTGTGGGCAGATTTTTTCTATAAAAAAATTTAATTTTTTATTCTGTCTCTTAAATTAATTTTATTTGTTGCTTCATTAAATTTTTTTAAACGAAAAATCGTTGCCTCTGTTTTTTTTTGTGACTATCTGCTGAAGCAATTCTGATTCCTGAATCTGAGGAAATCGAATTTCATTGCGTTCGTAACAAACTCTTAACTATGCATTTATACCTTCTATTAGCTACCTTCCTCCGCAATCTGACCTACAGTTATAAACAAACACGCTTCGATTATAATGTCTGTGACTTCTTTGGTTACTTCTTCTGACTTTACTGTAGTTCTTGGTGATTTTAATTTACCGTGTGAAACGTGGAATTTGATTGATTGTTGCTTGGTTCCCTGTTCGTCTCGAGAAATCTTCAACGAGTTCTTAAACAACCTTGCAGATAGTAGGCTTTTTCAGGTTAACGGCATTCTGAATAAGTTTGGTAAATGCTTGGACCTAATATATGTCAGTGATAATTCTAGATTCTCTTTAGTCCGAACTGACCCGTTGGTACTTCCTGAAGATTTATATCACCCTGCATTGGAGTTAATTGCTGAAACCTTAAGCCTTCCAAAACAACGTAACACTTATATCTAATAATTTGTCTGTTGCTAGGTTTTTATTTAGGAAAACTGACTTCAGGAAGTTAAGAAATGAGCTTTCCGTTATAGTTTGGCCCGATTATAGTGGAGATGTTGACGAGAGCGTTCATCATTTTACTAGTGCTTTAAACCTCATATTCCGTGCTTGTATCCCCCAAACTAATAGCGTTAGAGTTTCAGTAAAGACTGGTTGGTGCACCAAGGAACTAAACTGCTTAAAAAATCAGAAAACGCGTTGGTTTAAGAGATATAAAAAATCTGGACTTCCAAACGGCTATAGCAGATATTCTATTCTACGTCATAAATATAATTCTTTGAACAAAGAGTGTTACAAAGACTACATTAATTAGATTAAGCTGCAAATTTCCTTTAATCCCAAGTCGTTCTTCAATTTTGTTAACACTAAACGAAAGACTACTGGATTCCCATCCATCATGAAATTTAAAGACTTGGCTTCAAGTGACGATGCCACAGTTGCCGATATGTTTGCTGATTTCTTTAAATCAAACTACGCACAAAATTGCGTGCCCGTCCAACCGAATGTTCTTTTTAGCTTGCCACTGCTTTGCGGTGTACGAGCCTCTTCGATATCCTCTAACGACGTGTTTTTACACCTAGAAAACCTAAAAACTTCTTATGCTAGTGGTCCCAACAGCATTCCTTCTGTTGTTCTAAAAAGTTGCGCGGAATATTTGTATCGACCCTTAACGAATATTTTTAATGCTTCTCTAAAGCAAGGTGTATTTCCCTGTTTCTGGAAAGAGTCTTTTATTAAACCTGTAATATCGCGTGGAATTCACCTCACTTCAAACACGCTTAAAATTACAAACATTCGTTCATTGACCCAGATAACTACTATGAGTTCATTCGCGTTTGCCAAGTCGCCTAATGTACTAATGTGTCATACCAAACTGCTCAAGCAGGAATCATATTGATAATATGTAGGTCAATATAATAATTCGCTGACAAAGCATTCCTCACTATTGAGTCATGCACCTCTAGTATGTAAATATTAATGTAAGTATGTCTAAGGGTGGAGCCGTGTGTAGAAGTCCACGAAAGTGGGGAAAACTTCTGACCGCCATTCACCGGCAGCGTCTGTACACATCTAGGTGCGGCTGCAAGCGGGCGTCTGTCTTGGAGCAAGCGGCTCGCTATATAAACGTGCAAGTAATATTTTCTTCCCCGCTGAGCGGGTTGTGCGCTGGGCTTGGGACCCGCCACGTAAAACCATACCCCAATGAAATATAACAACAAGCCTCGGATAAATACACTCTCTATTGATGACGACCATGGCAAACGTTTGAAGTACCATGAATTGTGGGCATGCACCTGGAACATCCGCTCCCTGAATGGGATCGGTGCAGATGCCCGGCTGGTTGATGTCCTCGTCAAAGCAAAATCTGACATCACTGCCATCCAAGAAATGCGTTTGACGAAGCAAGGAAGAAAGAAGATCAAAAATTGTGACATATATTGGAGTGGCCATACGAATAAGCGCAGTTTCGGCGTCGGATTCGTGGTGGGAGAGAGACTTTGTCGCCAAGTGCTGGCGTTCACGCCTGTGGACGAGCGTCTCTCCGCTATCCGAATAAAAGCAACATTTTTTAATATATCATTCATCTGCGCCCATGCGCCGACAGAGGAGAAAGACGATGAGGTGAAAGACACTTTTTATGAACAATTAGAACGCACATACGAGCGCTGCCCCCGTCATGATATAAAAGTCGTGCTTGGCGACTTTAACGCCAGGGTGGGCAAAGAAGGTGCTTTTGGCCCTACAGTCGGAAAGTTCAGCCTACACAATGAAACTTCTCCTAACGGACTGAGGCTGATTGACTTTGCCGGTGCTCGAAACATGGTCATATCCAGCATGCATAAAAAGATACATCAAGCTACATGGCTGTCTCCTGATCGAAATACTCGCAATCAGATCGATCACGTTTTGATAGACGGACGGCATGCTTCCAGTGTTTTAGATGTGCGTACGATCCGAGGACCTAACATCGACTCGTACCATTATCTCGTTGCAGCCAAAATACGCACCCGCCTCAACGCGGCTAAAACCAAGGAACAAAAAACACAAGGAAAGCTAGACGTCGAAAAGCTTCAATCACAACAGACTGCCAATGATTTCGCAACTCGACTCTCACACCTGCTCTCTGAGAGCACAACTCATCCTGAAGGAATACAGGAGCAGTGGGAGCATATATCCAAAGCACTTCGTACTGCCGCCGAGGAAAAAATTGGTTACCGGCGGCCACGAAAAAACAACTGGTACGATGAAGAATGCCGCGTTGCAACCGAAAGAAAAGACGCTACCTACAGGGCTACGTTAAAAGCGAGCGCGACAAGAGGAGTGTGTGAACGCTATCGTGAGTTGAAAAGGGAAGCGAGACGCCTTTTCAGGAAGAAAAAAGCAGAAGCAGAAAGGCGTGAGTGTGAGGAGCTTGAGCTGCTAGCCACCAGGAACAACGCCCGAAAATTCTACCAACAAATACGGCGACAGACGGAAGGTTTTAAGAGCGGAGCAAACTCCTGCAGGAATGAAAACGGCGACCTTGTAACTGATGTCCAGAGAGTGCTTAGATTATGGAGGGAATACTTCTCTGCTCTCCTAAATGGAGGCAGCAATTCACCGCGCAGAGATGAAGAACCCGATCCCGCAATCGATGATGATGGAATATATGTCCCCCCGGCCGATTATGACGAAGTTAGAATAGCAATAACCAGATTGAAAAACAACAGGGCCGTGGGCGCTGTTGGATTTCCTGCGGAATTATTCAAGTACGGCGGCGATGAGTTGGTAAGGCGCATGCAGCAGCTTCTTAGCAAAATAGGGGCGGACGAGTGCATGCCCGACGGTTGGAATCTAAGTGTTCTTTGCCCACTCCACAAGAAGGGTGATACTGCAAAATGCACCAGCTATCGTGGAATCAGCCTTCTTAGAATCGCATATAAGGTCCTTTGAAATGTATTGTGCGAAAGATTAAAGCCCACCGTGAACCGGCTGATTGGACCTTATCAGTGCGGCTTCAGACCTGGTAAATCTACCATCTACCAGATTTTCACAATGCGCCAAATCTTGGAAAAAACCCGTGAAAGAGAATCGACACACATCACCTCTTCGTCGACTTTAAAGCCGCCTTCGACAGCACGAAAGGAGCTGCCTATATGCCGCTATGTCTGAATTTGATTTCCCCGCAAAACGTATACGGCTGTGCAAAATGACAGGGTGACCCCCTATCGTGCGATTTCTTTAATTTAATGCTGGAGAAAATTATACCAGCTGCAGAACTTAACCGCACTGGAACAATATACTATAAAAGCGTGCAATTACTGGCATATGCTGCTGACATTGATATCATCGGCCTAAACACCCGCGCTGTTAGTTCTGCTACTCCAAACTGGAAAAAGAAGCGGTAAAGATGGGTTTGATGGTGAAAGAGGACAAAACGAAGTACCTGCTGTCATCGAGCAAAGAGTCAGCGCATACGCGCATTGGCAACCACGTTACAGTTGGCAGCCATAATTTCGAAATAGTAAAAGACTTCGTTTAATTGGGAACCAGCATCAACACTAGCAACAAAACCAGCACTGAAATCCAGCGAAGAGTCAATCTTGCCAATAAATGCTACTTTGGACTAGGTAGGTAATTGAAAAGTAAATTCCTCTCTCGGCGAACGAAAATCAAAATCTACAACTCACTTATCGTACCCGTCCAGCTATATGGGGCAGAAGCATGGACCATGACAACGGCAGATGAAGCGGCTTTGTGAGTGTTCGAGAGAAAAGTTCTTCGAAAGATTTATGGACCTCTACGCGTTGGCGATGGCGAGTACCGAAGAAGATTTAATGATTAGCTTTACGAGCTATACGCAGACATCAACATAGTCCAGCGAATTAAAACGCAGCGGCTGCGCTGGCTAGGCCATGTTATGCGAATGAAAGATGATGCTCCGGCCAAGAAAGAGTTTCTATCGGAACCCGCCTATGGAAGCAGAGGTAGAGGGCGGCCCCCACTCCGTTGGAAGGACCAGGTGGAAAACGATTTAAACTCCCTTGGCGTGACTAATTGGCGCTGGTTGGCGGAGCGAAGGAGCGACTGGCGCGCCTTATTGGACGGCCATAACCGTTTAGACGGTTAAGCGCCAATTAAGTAAGTAAGTAAGAAATAGGCAGTCGATGGACTCTGAAGCACTACGGCTTGGTTTGGGGATAATACCTTTAGAGAGGAGGGTAGCTCGTGGTCTCGCTAGGGCGTTTGAAAACCAAGTTGTAGGATCGTTGCTTTCACAAATTAATTCTGCGATTGAACAGCCCATAGATTTTTACCCACGAATTTTTAACCGTTGTTCAGCTCGAATGTTTGATCATTTAAGCTCGAAGGAGCAGACGTCAAGAATAGAAGATTTTTCGAAAGGTTCCAAGGAGCTCTCGGTGGAGCACCACCAACTGCACCCCAGCTGTGTCAAACGGCATGGACCAACTGGGGAAAATGATGGAAACCATAATGCAGCAGAACAATGTGATGGCTGAATTCATGGAAGCTGCGAGCGGATATGTCCCACCTGAGTAATAGGGTTGCAAATGTGGAGGCTTCTATGCAGGCATCACCACCTCGTGTCCAACCCCAAACTACGTCAACCCCCGGAAGAACGAACCAGCAACCCCCTAGGGATAATCAAAGCGGGTTTTATAGGTACATGTAACGGAAGAAAATAGACCTGGAGAAATGGCACCTAAAGCTCGATGGTACCACAAAAAATATGAAAGAGGAAAGCCTTGTGTTTCACGTTGAGAGGATGCGCGAACAACACGACGTCTCCCACGAGCAACTACTCGAGGACTTCCGTTGCCTCGTAACCGCAGCCGCTCTAAAATGGTGCTGGCAAGTCCTGGAGGATCACGCCGATGACCGAGATTTCAATTACTTTCAGTTGAAATCTGAATTGCTTAACCAATTTAGGAGCGCGGAATCTGATTTCGAGTTGATATGCGAAGGCCCAGAGTTCTTCGAAGACTTTTATGCGGAGATACATGAAACCACAGGGTTCGGTAGTATAGGGATAGAGACAATAGGGAAGGATAATAGGAGCGAACTTATGTCCTCTAGACCCGCCGCTACTAATATAAAACCCGGTGACCCGCCGAAACCCAATCCGACATCCTTTAATCCTACCACTTATGTATGTAATATGCCTACCTCAAATAGTAACGTCCAAAATAAAGTGTTTTTCCATCACCCTTTCACCTTATATTGAGTTTTGTCTGTGGTATTCCCGTGGACTTTTTCACGAAGAATCCACAAGAAACAGCCAAACATAGTCTTTCATTGTATAAAGTGTTTCCTGTGTGGTGGTGATGCGTCTTATTGTGTGGGTACGGAAAACTGCCAACTGGCAGAGATGTCCGGGCACTCTGTGCAGAGCCAGGAACCCCCGGAGAATTAGATTTAAGACAACGTGGTCTAGGTGTAAAAATTTTTAAAGGATGGTAAGAAAACAGAGGAAACGTGCCATGGCAAGAAAACATCGGTAGATATGAGTGGGAGTTTACACGAAAAGAAACAGGTGTATGAAGAGGCAAGGAGAAGAAATAAAAACAAGACAGAAAAGTAGGAAATATAAAAAGATGATGAAAATGAGGGAGAAACACTTACTTACTTACTTAATTGACGCTTAACCGTTTAAACGGTTATGACCGTCCAACAGGGGCTTTCAAAAAAATATTTTTTTTTCAGTTAAATAAATAGAAAACAAGTAAGGAAGGCTAAGTTCGGGTGTAACCGAACATTACATACTCAGTTGAGAGCTATGGAGACAAAATAAGGGAAAATCACCATGTAGGAAAATGAATCTCGGGTAACCCTGGAATGTGTTTGTATGACATGCGTATCAAATGGCAGGTGTTAAAGAGTATTTTAAGAGGGAGTGGGCCATAGTTCTATAGGTGGACACCCTTTCGAGATATCGCCATAAAGGTGGACCAGGGCTGACTCTAGAATTTGTTTGTACGATATGGGTATCAAATGAAAGGTGTTACTGAGTATTTTAAAACGGAGTGGGCCTTAGTTCTATAGGTGGACGGCTTTTCGAGATATCGCCATAAAGGTGGACCATGGGTGACTCTAGAATTTGTTTGTACGATATGGGTATCAAATGAAAGGTGTTAATGAGTATTTTAAAAGGGAGTGGGGCTTAGTTCTATAGGTGGACGCCTTTTCGATATATCGCCATAAAGGTGGACCAGGGGTGACTCTGGAATTTATTTGTACGATATGGGTATCAAATGAAAGGTGTTAATGAGTATTTTAAAAGGGAGTGAGCCTTAGTTCTATAGGTGGACGCCTGTTCGGGATATTGTTATAAAGGTGGACCCGGGGTGACTCTAGAATACGTTTGTACAATAAGGGTATCAAACGAAAGGTGTTAATGAGTGTTTTAAAAGGGAGTGGGCCTTAGTTCTATGGGTTGACGCCTTTTCGAGATATTGCCATAAAGGTGGACCAGGGGTGACTCTAGAATTTGTTTGTACGATATGGGTATCAAATGAAAGGTGTTAATGAGTATTTTAAAAGGGAGTGGGCCTTAGTTCTATGGGTGGACGCCTTTTCGAGATATTGCCATAGAGGTGGACCAGGGGTGACTCTAGAATTTTTTTACGATATGGGTATCAAATGAAAAGTGTTAACGAGTATTTTAAAAGGGAGTGTGCCTTAATTCTATAGGTGGACGCCTTTTCGGGATATCGTTATAAAGGTGGGCCAGGGGTGACTCTAGAATTAGTTTGTACGATATGGATACCAAATAAAAGGCGTTAATGAGTATTTTAAAAGGGAGTGGCCTCTAGTTCGAGATATTGCCATAAAGGTGGACCAGGGGTGAGTCTAGAATTAATTTGTAGGATATGGGTATCAAATGAAAGGTGTTAATGAGTATATTAAAAGTGGGTGGGCCTTAGTTCTATGGGTGGACGCCTTTTCGAGATATCGCCATAAAGGTGGACCAGGGATGACTCTAGAATGCGTTTGTACAATATGGGTATCAAACGAAAGGTGTTAATGAGTATTTTAAAAGGGAGTGAGCCTGAGTTCTATAGGTGGATGCCTTTTGGAGATATCGCCATAAAGGTGGACCAGGGGTGACTCTAGAATTAATTTGTACGATATGGGTATCAAATGAAAGGCGTTAATAAGTATTTTAAAAGTGGGTGGCCTTAGTTCTATGGGTGGACGCCTTTTCGAGATATCGCCATAAAGGTGGACCAGGGATGACTCTAGAATTTGTTTGTACGATATGGGTATCAAATGAAAGGTGTTAATGAGTATTTTAAGAGGTAGTGGGCCTTAGTTCTATAGGTGGACCTTTCGAGATATCGCCATAAAGGTGGACCAGGGGTGACTTAGAATTTTTTTACGATATGGGTATCAAATGAAAGGTGTTAACGAGTATTTTAAAACGGAGTGGGCCTTAATTCTATAGGTGGACGCCTTTTCGGGATATCGTTATAAAGGTGGACCAGGGTTGACTCTAGAATGCGTTTGTACATTATGGGTATCAAACGAAATGTGATAATGAGTATTTTAAAAGGGAGTGGGCCTTAGTTTTATAGGTGGACGCTTTTTCGATAAATCGCCATAAAGGTGGACCAGGGGTGACTCTGTAATGTGTTTGTACAATATGGATGTCAAATTAAAGGTATTACTAAGAATTTTAAAAGGGAGTTGTGGTAGTTGTATATGTGAAGGCGCTTTCGAGATATCGACCCACATTTTGGTCCACCAGGGTGACCCAGAACATCATCTGTCGCGTACTGCTAATTTATTTATATATGTAATACCACGAACAGTATTCCTGCCATGATTCCAAGGGCTTTTGATTTCGCCCTGCAGAATTTTTTCATTTTCTTTTACTTAATATGGTAGGTGTCACACCTATTTTACAAAGTTTTTTTCTAAAGTTATATTTTGCGTCAATAAACCAATCCAATTACCATGTTTCAACCCTTGTTTCGTATTTGGTATAGAATTATGGCACTTTTTTCATTTTTCGCAATTTTCGATATCGAAAAATTGGGCGTGGTCATAATCAGATTTCGGCCATTTTTTATACCAATAGAAAATGAGTTCAGATAATTATGTGAACTGAGTTTAGTAAAGATATATCGATTTTTGCTCAAGTTATCGTGTTAATGACCGAGCGGAAGAACAGACGGTCGACTGTGTATAAAAACTGGGCGTGGCTTCAACCGATTTCGCCCTTTTTCACAGAAAACAGTTATCGTCCTAGAATCTAAGCCGCTACCAAATTTCACAAGGATTGGTAAATTTTTGTTCGACTTATGGCATTAAATGTATCCTAGACAAATCAAATGAAAGGGGCGGAGCCACGCCCATTTTGAAATTTTATTTTATTTTTGTATTTTGTTGCACCATATCATTACTGGAGTTGAATGTTGACATAATTTACTTATATACTGTAAAGATATTAAATTTTTTGTAAAAATTTCACTTTAAAAAAATTTTTTGTTAAAAGTGGGTGTGGTCGTTCGCCGATTTTGCTAATTTTATTAAGCATACATATAGTAATAGGAGTAACGTTGCTGCCAAATTTCATCATGGTATCTTCAACGACTGCCAAATTACAGCTTGTAAAACTTCTAAATTACCTTCTTTTAAAAGTGGGCGGTGCCACGCCCATTGTCCATTTACAAAGTTTCTTCGCTTTATCCCTCTTTGGATTATCGCAATTTTTCGATTTTTCGAAATTTTCGATATCGAAAAAGTGGGCGCGGTTATAGTCCGATATCGTTCATTTTAAATAGCGATCTGAGATGAGCGCCCAGGAATCTACATACCAAATTTCGTCAAGATATCTCAAAATTTACTCAAGTTATCGTGTTAACGGACAGACGGACGGACGGACGGACACGGCTTAATCAAATTTTTTTTCGATACTGATGATTTTGATATATGGAAGTCTATATCTATCTCGATTCCTTTATACCTGTACAACCAACCGTTATCCAATCAAAGTTAATATACTCTGTGAGCTCTGCTCAACTGAGTATAAAAATGTTGTCTTTAGCTTTAACATTAGAGTACGTGTATTGAGAATATGATATGAAAAAGGTTACATTAAAAACTCAAGCGCATGCGTCGGCTTTCCTTTGCCATTTCATCTAAAACTTCATCAACGGTAACAATTTGATCACGGTGGATGCTTAGTGATGCACAGCCATTCAATCGATTTTCACTCATCGTGTTTCTCAAATAGTTTTTAATCAGCCTAAGAGTTGGAAAAGGTCTCTTGTTCGTTGCCGTTGTTACTGGAAGCGTACACAAGATTTTCAACAACATGTGAACATTAGGAAAAGCCACAGAATCGCATTCCTGTAATATTAATCATAGATAAATTGATAAAAAACAAAAAAAAACCGAAGTACCTCCTTCAGGAATAAGTAGAATTCATGCTTTTTGAGCCTATGCATGAGATCTAACATTATAATAATGTGTTTTCCACATGGAAAATAATGTCAAATTTGCATTATATTTCAAAATAGAAAATGTGTACTTCGAAAAAATGCTGTAAATTTAACATTATTTAAATGTGGAGAATAAAATCAAAGCACGAGAATTAGTATCGTTTAGTTCGGCAAACAAACAGAACCGTACGCAATGTTTATATGAATGTTTATATGTAGCTTGTCGCCGTGACGTAAGGGCAGAAGAATCAAGCAAATATTCAGACGCATGGAGTTTTCATGTTTGGCAAACGAGCAAACGCCTGAATTGATTATATTCACACATGCAATAAGTTGGTTAATTTTAAATCAATGTCGATTATGTTCGTTTAAGCAAGTTGGATCGTTGAACACGATCATGTTGCCGAATGTAATCGAACGTTGTTGTGTTCGATTTTTGCTGTTCTCTGATATGTATGTAGATGGTCGTTAGGCAAATTTACAAGGGAACTTCTTTATGAACTTATAGTAAAAGTTAACATGTGCATTTGTATATCTTATAAATTGCAGAATTATTATGAAACAGAATATGACTAAAATATAAGTGTTCACTTCATACATACATATGCTTGTATATTAAAAATATAATATCACCAACAAAGTAAATACGTAGCAGAATTATAAAGAAATTTATTAACATAGACATAAAAACATCAAATATTTGAATTTATAAAAAAAAAAAAAAATCAAATGATCCTAGGCAAGGGGGGTTTAAAACCCCAAACGCCAACGCGTAGAGGTCCATAAATCTTTCGAAGAACTTTTCTCTCCAACACTCCCAGAGCCGTTTCATCTGATGTTGTCATGGTCCATGCTTCTGCACCATATAGCAGGATAGGAACAATAAGTGACTTGTAGAGTATGATTTTCGTTGGCGAGGGAGGACTTTACTTTCAATTGCCTACATAGTCCAAAGTAGCATTTATTGGCAAGAGTGATTCTTCGCTGGATTTCAGAGCTGATGTTGTTGCTAGTGTTTATGCTGGTTCCCAAATTAACGAAGTCTTTTACTATATCGAAATTATGGCTGCCAACAGTAGCGTGGTTTCCAAGGCGCATATGCGCTGACTCTTTGCTCGATAACTGCAGGTACTTCGTTTTGTCCTCATTCACCATCAAACCCAGGGAGGAGAAAGGGAGAACACCAGACCTTAAAAAGGATGCGGCAGAAAATCGTCGCAGCCATAGTAACCATGAGGGGGACAATCGATTTTTCGCCAGTGCAATAATTGACGGACACGAAGCCAACGAGTTGCTGTACCCAGGTGTCTGTTCCAGTTGCCTGGGCAAAGGAGCCATGAATTACTAAAGTGGAACGAAGAAAAGATAACCCGACTTTTCGGGCAAAATGTTCGCACCGCGAATGGAGGCGAAACTCCGGTGGTGGGTGTGGTATCACTACCTGTGACTCGGGATTGAGAAAGCAGTGATCTGGAATTTTTGAATGTTTGATTGTAGGGATCGATTTTGCGCGTTTTTCAGCGGAATGTTGTGGGAAAATGGGGTGAACGAGTGTGTGTATGGT
Source organism: Eurosta solidaginis (assembly GCF_040869045.1). Classification (NCBI taxonomy): domain Eukaryota; kingdom Metazoa; phylum Arthropoda; class Insecta; order Diptera; family Tephritidae; genus Eurosta; species Eurosta solidaginis. Next base: position 177,971,724 of record NC_090320.1, read on the forward strand.
AGGGCTGTACCTGTCAAGGGTCAGCTCTCTTTCGACGCAGTCCAACATGCCTTAAGTACGGTCCAAATTCGCGTGTTAAACAGGGTTAAAACCCAATTGTGGAAGAGCACATTATAGAGGTAGTAGAAGAAAATACACCCATTAAGCAACGACACTAACTTATCTCGCCTGCGGTCCGTAAATTAGTATACGAAGAGTTAGATAGAATGCTATCTAGGGGTTTTATTGAGGAGAGAAATAGCACCTGGAGCTCCCCCGTCAGTAAGAATAGGTTATGTCTATTGCCAAGAAAGTGAATGCTCGAACTATAAAATATGCGTATCCGTTTCCCCATATTGACGGCATGCTAAGACGTCTGCAAAACACCCATTACATATCAGCGATTGACCTAAAAGATGCGTTTTGGCAAATCCCCTTAGAAAAACGTTCAATAGAAAAACAGCATTCACAGTTCCTAGCAGACCACTATATCAGTTTACGGTGATGCCTTTTGGTTTATGTAATGCCGCTCAGCGGAAGTGTCGTTTAATGGACAACGTCATTCCGGCCACTTTACGTGTTGGTTTGTTTTGTAAATTTTGAAACACATAGGTTATTATTGGAAAATGGCGATAGGTGTTGACGCAAAGTCAAGTTGACCATAAACGTTGAAAAAAGCAAATTTTGCTTCAAGAAAGTAGGGAATTAAATAAAGTATGTGGTAGGCGACGGTTGCATACGGACGGATGCAATAAAATAACAGCATCCGTTCCCTCAACCAAAAGCCCAAAATAGCGTCATCCATCCTGGCCATGACAGGGTGGTACCGTCGTTTCATAAGGGATTACGCGCTTCCCAAGGCCGGCGGTTCTATGTACCGGAACGACTCGGGACTTTTCCCGACCAAGGACTGCCATTTCAGTGTAACCCCATTTAATCTGTTGCGTCCCTCCCACAAATTGTCATCCTCCCATCAGCTCCTTGCAGCGGGATTGTTCCATATTCTCTCGCTCCGAGAAGGTATCGAACCCAATCCGGTTCCGTCTCCTGACCCCGGTCCTGAGAAATGGTTTTGCTGCATATGCCGGAAAAGATTCTTTTTAGGACAGTCATACTCTTTTCAGTGTGTCTCGTGCAAGGGATGGTTGCATCGGACAGGTTGTTCTGGGCTAGATCCCAAAACCAGACGTCCACGCAACTTCTATAAATCTTTTGTGGCTCCTTTCTGTTCACGCCCTAGGACGTCCCGTAGTCTGCGCCTTAACTACGGCAAGATATTGTGTTTACAGCTTTCTGCATTGGCGGCCTTCGCAAGCGCCTATAAAAAGTTACCTGGGTGGGTCCAACACCGGTGTGCATGGTGGAATAACCCAGGTGAAGTAAGCCGTCAGTTGTCTCGCTCTAAATTCTATCATTCGGCTTTCTGAAAAATTTTCAACAATGTTGTTCTCGAAAATGTGTTGTTTTTTTTAATTTTTCAAGTTTTAGTACTTTTTTCACATAAATCAGTATGGGCTTTTATTGGAGTTAATTACAGAGATTCATCATTTGGGTATCTTTGGTGTTGGTTTCCATAAGTAAGGCCGTGCTAAATTATTACGTTCACATTGTTGATGTTTCCCTTATATATGTATGTTTAATTAGTCCCAAAAAAATTAAAAGAGGTCTTTGTTAAAACAAACTACTTGTATTCACGTCATATCCAACAAGGATTTTCGACTGTGCAGAGCTATTGAAGACTCTCGAGAAATTTTTTTGTTATTCCTGCATCAAGAACACCAAAATTGTCGTATACACGTTATTTACATATGTAAAAACTTCGCAAAAACAATGGATTTCTAAATATAATTACAAAAAATTGTAACTCACTGTTGTTGCTTTGCTCTAAAAGACCACTAAGATAAGAGGAATATTACAGTTATGGATTGTAATTTAGAATATATGAATCCGGAACGAACGGATCAGCATCTTTTGATTCTGGGCCGACGGCTTTTATACCTCCTCTGACATATTTTAGCAAATAATAGCTGTGTTTTTTTTACATCTATATACATTAGGGCGGATCGATTTAAAAATCGCTCATTGCTCTGTGAAAATCGTATTCTAGGGATCAAAATAAGAAACTTTGCCGAAGGAACCATACCTCAAAAATGAATTCTGATGTCCCCCAATTTGGGTCGAACTTTTGGGTAGGGGCAAATTTTGAAAAATCCCACTTTGACCCATTTAGAGTGCTCCAATCGAGTCCAAATGTATGACCGACCCCACTAACTTTGGAGGCCCGACCCACCGATGCCAGTGGCACACCCCCTAGAACCCCCCTGGGGGTTCACCATACAAACATTTCAAAAAATCGCCGGTTTTGCACTTTACATAAAAAAATCAGCTAAATGGCTATGTTTTTTCTTTATTTTTATTTATTTATTTATAATAATATTTATTATTTATTTATAATAATATCTATTTTTTCTCTTAAGAAATTTATTTAGTCAGAACATATGTAAATGAAAAAATTAATTTAAGTGAGTTAAAGAAAATAAACTAAAAAAAATTATTGTTTGAAGTCTTTTTTACTTTCAAGTCTGTGCAATTTCGCACGGCTCTCTAATGTCGTCGCCATAACAGCCTCTACATTTTCCGGTATAACTCGTTTGGAAACGCTAGCTAGCAATTGAACATGTTGTTCCGTTCCTTGTATGTGTGATGGAATTTTTGGATCATTAAACGGTGGATCATCTTGATTTAAATATTCTTTCAATGTATCGTACGGAATGCTTCGCGTGAATGGTGGTTCAAATACGATATTTATATCATTCAAATTGATCATTTCCGTATAACTTGTGCAATTAAAGTTTATATTTGGTTTTTTATAAACTCTAAGTTCCATTGGCTCGTCAACGTCGGTTCGATAGCGTAGAATTTTCTTGATGGCACAGTCGCGCTTTTCTTTGCTATCATCAAACAACATTGATAACAAGATTTTTTCCGAATGCGCATAATATGAATTATCTTTAGTTACTTAATTGACAATTTTGCGTAAACGAGGTTCTAGAAATCGTGACCAACAAATGAACTTGAAAAATAATGCACTGCCGTACAAGACAGAGCTGTAATACTTGATATTGAAGTACATTGGCACATAACATTTAATTAGAAATTCAACCAGAATTCTTAAATTTGCATCTGGATTTTCCGTTGTCGCATATAATCGCAATAATCTAGCGGCCTTGGTGAGCCACCGAGAATGTACAATTTTACCTGGTTTAATGTTAGCCAGATCCACCGGAACAACGCCGCTAGAAATTGCATGGGCCATGTCGTATAAGTACTTCGAATCGGTGGAAAATTCAATTTTTTCTGGAGCAGGGGGCATATTTTGCAACTCAATTTTATGGAAGCCGTCCACCACCTGAAAATATATAATAATAAAATAATTAAAAATGGTTGACAATTATAATAAATGAGTGATAGCAATAACTTACCGGAAGATTTTCACAAGTAAAAAATTGTTTCCAGAGATTTTACATACTCAGTAAATTGTTGGGTGTTGTTTCTTCTCTTGATTTGCTCTTGATACTTGTCAAACAATTTATTCAATTTATTAAATACACTTTTTTTCAGCATTATTTCCATACCAAGTTTTTCCCAAATTCCAATCAACTTATATTGTACTTGAATAGTGAATGATTTATGGGAAAACTTTTTTTGTTCTGTTTTAGCACGTCCGCTTAAGTAAAAATAATATCTCAAGATATCCAGATGGGTTGGTAAATTAAGATCAGTTAAATCAGTAGACACACCAAAAACAGTAACATCATGCTTGGGTATATGGCTCATTGTGTTTTCGATAGTTGTTGATGTAGCTGCTTTATCTTGCGGTGTAGAGGATGGTGGATTCATTGTAAACTTTTTGATTTGGAATGGTCACTTCACTTATTATTTTCTTTGAAATATTTTTTTATCTGAAATTATCAATTCACACTTTGAGTTCCTCACAACGACTTAATGCATTCACAAAAACTGTTGCGTTATATATGGTCTACGAGACGAGGTAATAAGAATGAAATGGTAATTTTAATTCTACCTGCCTTGTGGTGGCTTAAAAAAAACAACACAAGCTAATTTTACGATCTGCAATTGTGTCACAGTGACATCTTCATTTTTTAAAACGGTTGAATAAAAAACGCACACAACTATGTTTACGACATGCAAATGCATCACAGTGATGCCTTGGTTTTAAAAGGGTTGTAAAAACGCTAATTTCTAATAATTTTTTTAATTTCTTTTCTATTACTAAGTTAAATTAATTTTTTCTTTTACATATGTTCTGACTAAATAAATTTCTAAAGAGAAAAATAAACTCCAAAAAGAAAAAAAACATAGGCATTTCGCTGATTTTTTCATGTAAAGTGCAAAACCGGCGATTTTTTGAAATGTTTGTATGGTGAACCCCCAGGGGGTTCCAGGGGGTGTGCCACTGGCATCGGTGGGTCGGGCCTCCAAAGTTAGTGGGGGTCGGTCATACATTTGGACTCGATTGGAGCACTCTAAATGGGTCAAAGTGGGATTTTTCAAAATTTGCCCCTACCCAAAAGTTCGACCCAAATTGGGGGACATCAGAATTCATTTTAGAGGTATGGGTCCTTCGGCGAAGTTTCTTATTTTGATCCCCAGAATATGATTTTCACAGAACAATGAGCGATTTTTTTGCCTCCCCACAAATCGACCCGGCCTAATATACATATACGCTTAAACTTTATATTTAATCGTTAAATTTTATCTACACTTCTGCGCAGAAAATTAGTAAGTTCTCCTAAATTTCAATACGCATTATACTAAGATACAACTGAAGTGTGTGTCTATGCTTTATCTTAGACTACCTCTATGTATTCGCTCTACAAATGGTGTGTGTACACTATTCACCGCAACCGATTCAGCTATAGATTATACACTGTGGCCAACAGAGGTATGTGTCTCCGATTTTCGGTACAACCCGTTCTGTAGCTAGTTATTTAACCACTGCCGATAGATGGATCTCCTAAACATTATCTAAGTAAGGACAAGCGTTTCTTTTTACCAGCAAACGTAGACGTATATACGTGTAAAAAAAAACACGGCTTGGTAACATTAGCAATACATCACGAATTCAGCTGTCAAGAGCTTTTGGGGGATTTTCTGATCAAGTTTGTATGATAATTACTTCCGACTCTCAACGACAAATCAACAGAGGAGTTGGAAAGAACAATGGATTTTTCAAATCTCTCTTCCTTTTATGTCCGGTTTTTTGATGAAAGCCTCAACTGCAATTGAAGTTTAGATAAGTTTACTCTAGACGCATTATTGAATTTTATTATTCACAGTTTAAGTTATTTATTTTTATTCGACGTCAAAAGTAATATAACCTCGCACTGGTCCTGTATATCCCCTTTTGCATAGGCACTGGTTGCACTGATATGCTGAAAAAACAGTTTCTGTAATGGCTTTCGTAGCAAGGTATTTATTTTTCTACTCCTATTTTCTCAAATCGGGTAAAAACGTTACCTCTTCTGGCCATTGAAAATACATCCCTACCGTTTCAGACAGCGTACATCTTCTTTTTTTTTATTTACTTCCCCTGGTGATTCCACCATGCCGGTGTGGAGATCAAAATTATATCCGCGATTCGAGGTCTTTTGACACTCTCGATATTTTTGGAGGGGACCTATGAAATTAACACAAAATTGTATCTAACTATGTAGGTACAGCCATTTCCAATATAGCAAAAAATATAAAAGTTAAATGAGATTATCGCTAATAAAATTGAGATACTTTTTCAGTAGATACCTCTTCGTTAGATTATTTAGAACTCTTTTGAAGTTCAGACATTACAATGAGTTTAGAAGTAATCAAATTTTCATTGAAATAAAAGTCTATATCAAGTTTCTTTAAAAATAAATTCAGTTTTTTATTAAACATGTCACGGATATATGGTTAATAAAAAAGTTATTCTTAGTTATTAGGCACATTCTGTAAATATCTGCAAATAAAGCCAAATTATTAAGTGTTGTGAATTGTAAACTTTGGAAAATTATAAGCCGTTTATCACTTACAAATTTTGATCGTTGTTTGCATAAATGTAAGACTTTTTTTAATTAAATTTTAAGTAAAACTCAATAAAAAAAATTGTAAAAGTGCATGGTTAAACGGGTTTTTGTAACATATGCAGCTCCGATAGTTGTTTCCCAAACAGTAATTTCTTCGAGGTCTTGTCTAAAATTTCCAAGCTGCATTCCATAGCATACTATCAGTGTAAGCGCAGGTAAGTCATCAAACTCTCAATTCATTTGCCTCGCGCTAATTTACATAACCAACTACAAATTTCGCTCTGCAGCCACTACGGTATTAATGTAACTAGAAAAATTATTCAACACATATGTAACTGGAAACATGTGTCATATATCATGCATACGAATATCCTTAAGCAATGCAGACAAATGCTTAGACTAAAGTACTCTGATGCGTCACAGAAATATATGTATCCGTTCTTATTTCAATCGGAATAAAATTTATTAAATAAGGAGGCCTCCGCCGATGTAGAGATAGGTTAAATTTTCCCATAAGGACCTCACAAAGACTGAACGTGTTCATAGTGTTACCAGATGAACTTTAATACATTTATAATGTTATAAATCCGTTTCTTTGGAAAGTAATAGAACCTAATATTTGGAGTCTTAACCTCCTCCTGCTACTTGCTCTTCCTACGTCTGCTATCATTAACGGGACAAAATTCAATAGCATGTGATACCAGTAGGCAGTGCCCACTAAGAATGCCTTTGTAGGTACAATGTAAGACCTGAAGATAATCTTCGACACTTTGCAGATCCGAGTTTTGATCCAACCTTTCCCGGTTGGCTTACCATGTGCCACTCTTCCCCTTTTTATTTCGTCCAATTGATTGGACCGTCGACGGCGCAAACTTCGAAGTTTGCGCACTCCTAAGTAAGCTTAATCGCATTTTCAAAATCCTTTATATCCCAATCATTTCTAGTGAATGTTTATACCTTAATGCACTTCTATAGGAGATTAATGCCTTAATGGCCGCTTGGCTGTCAACAAACGTTGGCGCAGCTTTAAGTTGACGCGGTGCTTTTTTCCTCCAGTATTTCTTCTGCTTTGGTCACGTCCACTTCTTCCGACCGAAAAATACCACAGTAACTTGGCAGCTGGCCAAATCTGCTTATTTTGGAACCAACATATATGCCAGACCATACGCCTTCAATATTTTGAAACTAAGACTCATTGTTCGATTTTCGCTTTAAATCAGTGGCCGTCAGCTAGTGAAATAAAATGGTATTTGAATGGCATGTTTGCGTATTCTTACGCCCTACTTTATCGCTTTTTTATCAACATCTGAACCACTACCAGCATAATGATATTACTCTTACTAACATAGCCATAGTTTCAATTTTGATTACCACTTAAATAATTTAATTATTTTAAAGAGGCATGGAAAAGTTATTGCCAGTTTGCTGATGAACCCAGCGAGGGGAGTTTCCATCAAATCAAAGTCTACACATTTGCATATCGATCTATCCTAATAGAAAGTTAGTAACTTAAAAGTTTTGTTACCAATGCAATATCTCAGACATTTTGTTAATAAGGTAGGACACCTCAGCCAAGTAATTAATTAAAAGGCAGAAAATATATGAATTGGTCTTAATTTCGTTTCCAAATTTCGCAAAGGACTTATATCGTTTATGAATTATGAAAAGGATTTAGTTGAATTAGATGTATATCCGCAGTGATTTGGCAAATACTCCGAGTGTACTTTTCCAATGGCAAGCTTCTCTGGGAAAGCTCATATGCCTTGCAGATGTCGTTCGGAGTCGGCGTAAAAACGTGTAGGTCCCGTCCCGCCAATTTGTTGGGAAAATTAAAGAGGAGAACGATGCAAATTAGAAGAGCAGCTCGGAGTTTATTACGCCCTAAATTTATTTTATTTTTTAAATGTATATCTCACCTCAAACAATTTATTTGTCCAGCTACATCCTTTTGAACCGGTCCCTGGAGTTCCGAATTTATTAACGACTTTGCTGAGATACGACCTTATTAATAGAATTTCTGACATACGGCATTGTTAAAAAAACTTTTAAGTTAGACCTTTCTATTGGGATTGGTCGATATTATGAAGAAGTAATTAACTCATTTAAAAGTTGATAATATAGTAATTAAAAAACTGTATAATGGCTAACGTAGTTGCTATCATGATAAATATTTTAACAAGACAGCATTCAGGTGCTTGTTGGGTTGTTTTTGCTGTTGTTGTGGCAGTGCTTCGCCTCATTCAATAGGTACGACCAGTCAAAAATTGTCCCAACATCCTCTAACGGGAGTTCGTGAAAGTTTGCTGTTTCGAAAGGGTTTGGCCGCATTGCAATGGAAAATATGATTGGTGTCATGCAGGGAGACGTTTCAAGCAGGACATACATAGGGTGTGTCGGGGTTGATTGTGGATAAGATTTTAACTTATTACAGTATCTGAATCGAAGATGAGCTAGACTGACGCGCGTCTCCTCATCTGCGAGCTAAGAGAATTTGTCTTTTAGAACATGGTTCACCGGGCAATTTCTGGCGTAATAGTCCGACAATTTTTTAAGAATGTATATGAGGACCTTTTCACTCTCCTTTTATTAATACGGCTGAATTCGTAAGTGCCGGATTTTTCCACAGTGCTGCGCAAAAGATTTTCTTAAGTTCCTGGGATGCGAAGCCTCTTCAATCAATGCGTGTTGGGATGCCCACGTTTCTAGATATGCAATAGAAGCTGTTTGTTCTGGAGACATAAGGATACATCTCGTTGCAGTTTACAGCGCAGTGTTTTGGTAGGCCTGCTGTTTACTCCAGCGTGTTTTTTTCAAGCGGCTGGCCAATTGCTTTATAAGGGGTTCTGGATTTTCCTCTATGTTGTTGTTGTTGTTGTTGTTGTTGTATTAACGATAAAGACGCTCCACGGAGTTTTTGGGGAGTGTTATCGATGTTGATGGTCCTTTTCCGGATACAGATCCGTTAGTTTCCGGTAACAAGGCACGGTAAAGGTACCATCTCGGGAATGATTAATATGACCACATTAAACCTTCTAGGCGTAAAGAACTGGAAAGACTATAGTTATAAAGGGGTGGTTATCATATAACTCACCTGTTATCGAGATGTTCTTAGCAAGGGGGACGGCTCCTTTGTGGTGGTGAATGGATGTGGCTGGGCACGACAGTAATGACGGTTTGGCGGCGGTGTTGGCGATGATGTGGTGGTGGTGTTTTGTTGCTTATCTTAAGCTTACGCCTTGTACCAGAAGGGTGTCCAGCAAATTGCTACTATAAGCACTCAAATTTGTGGTTGTACTGGATTGTGGTGCACTGTTTTCTCCAAAATTTTGGTGATCTTTCTTCACGCATTCGATCGAGGTTTCACGGCAAGGCTTGTTTTCTCCGCTTGAAATTACTCACCGATCCCAATGGAAGTGTAAAAACCGGATCTTTTTAGCCAAACAAACCCAAATAAAAACTTCTTTAAATCGATAGATGCTTTATAATATATTCGGCTAGGAACCTTTTACAAGTTAGATTGTGTTTCACTATAACAACGTATCGGTTTCGGCTTTTCGTGATATTCAAAGAAATTACTTTAATTCAATTTATACGAGAACGACTTCACTTCGCAATTATTCTAATAAAATCATTTATAAATTGGTTGCCGCAAAGGCGAGAAAACCACAGCGATTTTTCTTGCAAACGAAAAACGATGGCGGATGTCCAAAAAGAAGAAAATTATTACAACTACGACGAGTTTGCAAACTATCTGAATAATAATAAAAAACGATGGCCGCTCTGACAGCTGGCGGTTATATCAGATCGCCCCATCTGCAGTGCGGCGAATTCATTTTGATGAATTTACGCGACAGAGGTTCCCGCACGTCCATGGACACTCCAAATGGGGAATTTAAACGCTAAGTGCAATTCATTGATTTTGGGGAGTATAATAAAATATAATACAATAGATCGAATGTAATACAATATGGGTTATAAATAAAACTCATGGATAAATATGTAGAATGGGAGTTGGGACGTGTGACAGCCTATGCCGTGTTAACATCCTGGCCCGACTAAGCGGACTAAGCGCCTAACGTGTACTGCAACTCATGTAAGGCCCGAAATGCTTTGTTAATGAGAATTTTGCCCACTTTACTTTTGTACGCGGACGTGCGCAGGCCGCTGGCAGTGCACCGTATTGTGTGGTCTCTAACGTGTGATGGCCGCTGATGTTGGCGTGCATCCGGAGCACGAATGGTGTCATGTAGTTGTCGACGGCAACGATGAGGTGCGGGAGTACGATGGCGCTGCTCCGGGCGACCTGGCTGCGAACGAGGTGGTACGGCATGCGACGGCTGGCGACCTCCGATTTCTCGGTGTAGCAAGGTGTGATGAGGTTGCCCGCAGACGTTGCAGCGCTCGTGGGACGTACACTCGCATGTGTGGTGGGGCAATGCCAGGTAATTAGTGCAGTATTTGTGCGCCCTGGCAATCAAGGCATGTTGTTGGGGTTGTATGACCGTACACAATGGGCACGTCGATAGCGCGTGGTGCCGCATACACAGACGGCATCGTCGAGGGATTCAAGGGGTTGTGTAGCGCAATATATAGCTTCTCCAACCCAATTGTCAACCTCACCTTCGAGTGGCGAATCCCGTTTCACTAACAGACGAGGCTCTGGCGACCCCAAGCTCCCCATGGAACTTGGGGGTGGGGAGGGAGGGATGGCCTTAAGGTTTAATGTGGCCATATAAATCGTTCCCGAGATGGTCGGGCCAGCACCTTAATGGTGCTGTGTTACCGGAGCGTATCGGATCTGTGTCCGGCAAAGGACCATCACATCGATAACACTCCCCAAAGCCTTCGGGGAGTAACCTAATCGCTACAACAACAACAACAACAACGGCATCGTCGATAGTCGGATACGGCATCGTCACTTCGTGGTGAGATCGTTGGCATTGTTATTTGTGATGCCAAGGAGCGGCGCGGTGTGGGCACCGAGGGACGCTGGCGATTCATCTGCGAACGAGACAAGAAAAAAAATAACACAGACTTTATACACCTGTCGTTGTAAAGGGAGGAGCAATGGTGCATCGTTCCGGGGGTAAAGCTGCCATTATTTGAGAACGTGTCTGTTGTTTGTGGATCGTGCAGATTTTGCACTGGAATATGCATTTTTTCAGCTGAGGTTTGAGGCGGGGGGTATAGAACTCCTGCCTCATAGCTTATTGCAGGAGCTGGACGTCCGCGTGGAGGAAGGTTTCGTGCAGAGGGTAGTAAATCGCGCCTTTTCGGGGAGAATAATGGGATGACGCTCATTTTAGGGCATGGTGACGTCTGCCAATTGCCCATTTACACGGAGAATCCCGCTTGTGTCCAGGAAGGGGTTCAGCACCAATAGGGGACGTCGCTTTCCGAGTTGTTTTAAATTTTCCAGGGAAGCTCTTTCTGAAGGAAAACTTTCGACTGACTCAGGATCAGCAGACGGGTTTTCGCATGCGTGAGGTCGGCGTGAGATAGGACGGGTTTGTTAGTGGTACGATTGCCCCCCACAGCGTTCCTAAGCCGAGTTATAAATTTGAATATGTACGCTGTTACGCGTAAGGCGCGGGGTAGGAGGAAAACCGTTCTAACAAATCTTCTGACCCCTCCGCTGCGTGCAGTGCCCCTACTCGGCGGAGTTCGGGGGGTGCAATATTTCTGGCCGTTGGTGTTGGCCAGTCCTCGGGGGGCCTAGAGAGCCACTCAGGGCCGTTCCACCATAGGGATGAATTCGCTAGGTCAAGGGGAGTGCATCCTCTGGTGTCCATATCTGCGGGATTATCCTTGCTGCGCACATGTCGCCAAGTAGCATTGAAACATAGGTTTTCCAGGATTGAGGTGGCTTCTCAAGCCAGGCTAAAACGATTTCCGGGTCAGACCACAGAGTTAGTTTGCGCTTATCGAGGCCGAGATGGGGTTGGACTACTGCGACTAGCTTGGCTAGGAAGACAGCAACGCACAGCTCCAGGCGTGGCAAACCTATTGTTTTGAGGGGGGCCACTTTCCCTTTAGAGCCTAGCAGGTGCGTGAAGACTTGTGTGCCTACGGTGGTTCCTACATAAGCCTTTTCGGAAGCGTCGCATAAGCCATGGAGTTCGACAGACTGATCGGGGTGGTAATTTATCCAACGTGGTACTTGAATCTCCGAGATCGTTGGGAGATTTTCGGCGAACTGCGTCCATTTGATGAGACGGTGGGATTTTACTGGCTCATCCCAGTCAATCCCGTTTAGCCGTAGCTCTTGCATCAAGATTTTTGCTTGGATCATGATTGGCGTTAGCCACCCTGCGGGGTCGAACAGTTTAGCAATGGAGGAGAGAATCTGTCGCTTAGTGGCTGCTGTACAGACAGGCGCTGAGTCCACTGTGTACGAGAACGTATCAGAAAGTGCATTCCACTGAATTCCCAGAGTCTTGGCGGTGCTACTTTTTTCAAATTCGAGAAAATCGGTCTCTAGCAACTCCGCCTTGGGTACATATTTAAATATATCCGGATGGTTTGCAGTGATCTTTTTTAGGGAAAGCCGGCTGAATTGAGAGTGTCTATAGTCTCTGTTAGGGATTGCTCGGCTGATTGGAGATCATGACTGCCAGATAAAAATCGTCAACATACGTTTCGGATTTAAGTATTGGGGCTATATTTTTCGACAGCTCGTGTAGAGTGCGAATAGCCAGAAACGGTGCGCAGTTAACCCCGAAGGTGACCGTTTTTAACTTGTAGTCCTTTATTGGACTGTGTTCGGGGGTTCTGAATATTATCCTTTGGTAGTCTCGGTCATCGGGGTGTAAGAGAATTTGCGGTACATTTTCTCGACATCGCCGTTAAACACATATTTATATGTTCGCCATTTTAACAACATAAGTCGGAGGTCGGGTTGGAGGGTTGGTCCGGTACATAAAACATCGTTGAGGGAGTGGCCGGAACCCGACTTTTTAGAGGCGTTGAATAAAACTCTGACTTTTGTTGTCTTTGTAGCGGCAGCCTGTGGAATAATGCATGGTAAGGATCAGGGGCGTAGCCAGAAAATTGCTCAAAAAAAAAAAATTTTTTTTTTTCAGTTAAATAAATTTAAAAAAAATGTTGTCTTTAGCTTTAACATTAAAGTACGTGTATTTAGAATATGATATGAAAAAGGTTACATTAAAAACTCATGCGTCGGCTTTTCTTTGCCATTTCATCTAAAACTTCATCAACGGTAACAATTTGATCACGGTGGATGCTTAGTGATCAGTGTGACCAGATCCTGTGAAAAAAAAAATGCTAAAACCCATTTTTCAAAATGCCAGAAAATGCTAAAAAATTATTTTTAATGCTAATAAAATTCCTTCATTTCGATTTTACTGTATTTTATTAGATTTATGCGTACATACATATTTATATATATATTTCAAGTAAAAAAGGCTACTATACTGAATATTTGTGTGTACTTGTGAAAGATTGATATCAGTATGCATTGTATTTCTTAGCTTCGATTTTAACAAATTCATCGCACTAAAGACGTTCCACTTCGGCGTTACTAAAAGGCAATATTAAAAAATTCATAACAAAAGAACCAAGCTCCTGAAAAATTCTTTCATTTAGTGCGTCTTTGTATTCGTAAACATTTGTCCAAAAACCAATAGTAGAATTCTGCTGATCCCATTTGTATGAGGATAGTTTTTGTCACTGTATCTCTAGCTCTGTAATCTGGTCAGTCGTAAATTTTTGTGTCTCCTCTTTAAAACAATCAAATAAGTTAGATTTGTTTATCTTTAAACTGTTTCCTACTGAAAAGAAATTTATTTTTTTCAAAGTTGTCAAATTATTGGGCAAGTGCTGTCTCAACTGATATACGAGATTAGTAATAAAATTTGTACACGTAAGCCTGATCGTTCGTTCGGCACTCGCATTTATTACATTTTTCTTGGTTTTTTTTAAATTCCTCGAAACTGTAATTAAAATACGAAGTGGGTGCAAAAAATCTTCTAAACGCGAAGTTAATGCGTCGAACTTATTAGAACTTAAAACTATTTGTTTAGAAAGACAAATTCAAAATAAGTGTAGCTCAGAAAAAGTCTAGTCGGATCAGCATCATTGCTCTCAAACATTTTATTAACCTTTTGAACCTCGGCTAATACTGGTTTTAAAAACTTTAAATATGCTAAATTATTGTCATTATATAATTTTGACAAAATATGTGCCCGGTCGCAAGATTCTGTGGCTGAAGCAACTCCAAAATGTGTTTTAAGTTTTAGCAACTGGTTTTCTTTTCGTTTTACAGCGGTTTCTATCAACTTTGCTATCATTGAAAATATTTTTCTGCAAATGCACTAAATGGTCAATCGATCTAAACGAAGTATGCACTGCTATATATATGGCTTCAGATAAGCATAAATGGAATAATTTGTTGGTTATTTGCGAGAAATCAATAAATTTGTACCTCGAATATAAGTCTTTACATGAAGATTCCATATTTGTGTAATTTCTTATGATTGATATGGTTTTAAAAAATTGCATAAAATGCCAACAAACACCTTCAAAAATGCTAGAAAATACGCCAAATGCCAAACACGAAATTTGTAGCGAAATTAATAATTAAATTGCTAGATCTAGCTGCAAAAATTTCAACTTGGTCACACTGTTAGTGATGCACAGCCATTCAATCGATTTTCACTCATCGTGTTTCTCAAATAGTTTTTAATCAGCCTAAGAGTTGAAAAAGATCTCTCGTTTGTTGCCGTTGTTACTGGAAGCGTACACAAGATTTTCAACAACATGTGAACATTAGGAAAAGCCACAGAATCGCATTCCTGTAATATTAATCATAGATAAAGTGATAAAAAAAACCGAAGTACCTCCTTCAGGAATAAGTAGAATTAATGCTTTTTAAGCCTATGCATGAGATCTAACGTATACGTATACAAAATTCAAAAGAAAGAAACTGATCGAATAGAAAAAAATTTAATTTAAAAAAGTCATATTCACACGGAAAAAAACACTAATGTTCTTTTTTCATTTTAAAATGTGAAAAACACATTATTTTTTCATTTATCAAATAATTTGAATTTTACATTTTTGAAATGTGTTTTTGATATGAAAACGAGTAGGGAAGGCTAAGTTCGGCTGTAACCGAACATTGCATACTCAGCTGAGAGCAATGGAGACAAAATAAGGGAATATCACCATGTAGGAAAACGAACCTAGGGTAACCCTGGAATGTGTTTGTAAGACATGTGTATCAAATGAAAGGTATTAAAGAGTATTTTAAGAGGGAGTGGGCCATAGTTCTATAGGTGGACGCCATTTAGGGATATTGCCATAAAGGTGGACCAGGGCTGACTCTAGAATTTGTTTGTTCGATATGGGTGTCAAATGAAAGCTGTTAATGAGTATTTTAAAAGGGAGTGGGCCTTAGTTCTATAGGTGGACGCCTTTTTGAGATATCGCCATAAAGGTGGACCAGGGGTGACTCTAGAATGCGTTTGTACAATATTGGTATCAAACGAAAGGTGTTAATGAGTATTTTAAAAGGGAGTGGGCCTTAGTTCAATAGGTGGACGCCTTTTCGAGATATCACCATAAAGGTGGACCAGGGGTGACTCTAGAATTTGTTTGTACGATATGGGTATCAAATGAAAGGTGTTAGTGAGTATTTTAAAAGCGCATGGGCCTTAGTTCTATAGGTGGACGCCTTTTCGAGATATCGCCATAAAGGTGGACCAGGGGTGACTCTAGAATGCGTTTGTACAATATTGGTATCAAACGAAAGGTGCTAATAAGTATTTTAAAAGGGAGTGGGCCTTAGTTCTATAGGTGGACGCCTTTTCCAAATATTGCCATAAAGGTGGACCACGGGTGAGTCTAGAATTCGTTTGTACGATATGGGTGTCAAATGAAAGGTGTTAATGAGTATTTTAAAAGGGAGTGGGCCTTAGTTCTATAGGTGGACGCCTTTTCGAGATATCGCCATAAAGGTGGACCAGGGGTGACTCTAGAATTCGTTTGTACGATATGGGTGTCAAATGAAAGGTGTTAATGAGTATTTTAAAAGGGAGTGGGCCTTAGTTCTATAGGTGGACGCCTTTTCCAAATATTGCCATACAGGTGGACCAGGGGTGACTCTAGAATTCGCTTGTACGATATGGGTGTCAAATGAAAGGTGTTAATGAGTATTTTAAAAGGGAGTGGGCCTTAGTTCTATAGGTGGACGCCTTTTCGAGATATCGCCATAAAGGTGGACCAGGGGTGACTCTAGAATGCGTTTGTACAATATTGGTATCAAACGAAAGGTGCTAATGAGTATTTTAAAAGGGAATGGACCTTAGTTCTATGGGTGGACGCCTTTTCGAGATATCGCCATAAAGGTGGACCAGGGGTGACTCTAGAATTTGTTTGTACGATATGGATATAAAATGAAAGGTGTTAATGAGTATTTTAAAAGGGGGTGGGCCTTTGTTCTATAGGTGGACGCCTTTTCGAGATATCGCCATAAAGGTGGGCCAGGGGTGACTCTAGAATTTGTTTGTACGATATGGGTATCAAATGAAAGGTGTTAATGAGTATTTTAAAAGGAAGTGGGCCTTAGTTCGTTATAAAGGTGGACCAGGGTTGACTCTAGAATGCGTTTGTACAATATGGGTATCAAACGAAAGGTGATAATGAGTATTTTAAAAGGGAGTGGGCCTTAGTTCTATAGGTGGACTCCTTTTCCAGATATTGCCATAAAGGTGGGCCAGGGGTGACTCTATAATGTGTTTGTACGATATGGGTATCAAATTAAAGGTATTAATTAGGGTTTTAAAAGGGAGTGGTGGTAGTTGCATATGTGAAGGCGTTTTGGATATATTGACCAAAATTTGGACCAGGGTGACCCAGAACATCATCTGTCGGGTACCGCTAATTTATTTATATATGTAATACCACGAACAGTATTCCTGCCCTGATTCCAAGGGCTTTTGATTTCGCCCTGCAGACCTTTTTTATTTTCTTCTACTTAATATGGTAGGTGTCACACCCATTATACAAAGTTTTTTTCTAAAGTTATCTTTTGCGTCAATAAACCAATCCAATTACCATGTTTCGTCCCTTTTTTCGTATTTGGTATAGAATTATGTCATTTTTAAAATTTTCGAAATCGAAAAAGTGGGCGTGGTCATAGTCGGATTTCTGTCATTTTTTACACCAATACAAAGTGAGTTCAGATAAATGCGTGAACTGAGTTTAGTAAAGATATATCGATTTTTGTTCAATTTATTGTGTTAACGGCCGAGCGGAAGGACAGGCGGTCGACTGTGTATAAAAACTGGGCGTGGCTTCAACCGATTCCGCCCTTTTTCACAGAAAACAGTTATCGTCCTAGAATCTAAGACCCTACCAGATATCACAATAAGTGGTAAATTTTTGTTCGACTTATGGCATTAAAAGTATCCTAGACAAATTAAATGAAAAAGGGCGGAGCCACGCCCATTTTGAAATTTTCTTGTATTTTTGTATTTTATTGCACCATATCATTACTGAAGTTGAATGTTGACATAATTTATTTATATTCTGTAAAGATATTAAATTTTTTGTTAAAATTTGACTCAAAAAAAATTTTTTTTACGTGGGCGTGGTCGTTCTCCGGTTTTACTAATTTTTATTAAGCATACATATAGTAATAGGAGTTAACGTTCCTGCCAAATTTCATCATGATATCTTCAACGACTGCCAAATTACAGCTTGCAAAACTTTTAAATTACCTTCTTTTAAAAGTGGGCGGTGTCACGCCCATTTTTAAAATTTTACTAATTTTATATTCTGCGTCATAAGTTCAACTCACCTGCCAAGTTTCAACGCTTTATCCGTCTTTGGTAATGCATTATCGCACTTTTTGGGTTTTTCGAAATTTTCGATATCGAAAAAGTGGGCGTGGTTATAGTCCGGTTTCGTTAATTTTAAATAGCGATCTGAGATGAGTGCCCAGGAACCTACATACCAAATTTCATCAAGATACCTCAAAATTTACTCAAGTTATCGTGTTAACGGACAGACGGACGGACAGGCGGACGGACATGGCTCAATCAATTTTTTTTTCGATACTGATGATTTTGATATATGGAAGTCTATATGTATCTCGATTCCTTTATACCTGTACAACCAACCGTTATCCAGTCAAAGTTATTATACTCTGTGAGCTCTGCTCAACTGAGTATAAAAAATGTAGATATTACATTATAATAATGTGTTTTCCACATATATGTATTACTCCTATATTGCCAATAGAAAATGCTCGCAATGTGTTTTGAATTCGAAATAAAAACAAGACAGCCTATAAAATTTTTGTGATTGTAGCAGCATAAGTGTGACAAGAAAAATTAAAAGTTAGGTACATTCGATTATTGAATACTAAAACAAAAACATTTAAACAGCAATATATCGGCACTCTGATGTTTGGGAATGTACCTAGCCTTTTGTAGCAATATAGGAGTATTACATATATGGTTTTCCACATGGAACATAATATCAAATTTGCATTATATTTAAGAATAGGAAATGTGTACTTCGAAAAAATGCTGTAAATTTAACATTATTTAAATGTGGAAAATAAAATCAAAGCACGAGAATTAGTATCGTTTAGTTCGGCAAACAAACAATGTTTATATGTAGCTTGTCGCCGTAACGTAAGGGCAGAAGAATCATGCAAATATTCAGAAGTATGGAGTTTTCATATTTGCCTTTTCATTACGATGACTGTAAACGCGGTTGAGGCAAACGAGCAAACGCCTGAATTGATTATATTCACGCATGCAATAAGTTGGTTGATTTTAAATCAATGCCGATTATGTTCGTTTAAGCAAGTTGGATCATTGAACACGATCATGTTGCCGAATGTAATCGAACGTTGTTGTGATCTATGTTTGCTGTTCTCTGATATGTATGTAGATGGTCGTTGGCAAATTTACAAGGAAACTTCTTTATGAAATTATAGTAAAAGTTAACATGTACATTTTGTAAATTTAATAAATTGCAAAATTATTATGAAACAGAATATGATTAAAATATAAGTGTTCACTTCGTACATACATATGCTTGCATATTAAAAATATAATATCACCAACAAAGTAAATACGTAGCAGAATTATAAAGAAATGTATAAACATAGACATAAAAACATCAAATATTTGAATTGTGACGACCTAAAAAATCAAATGATCCTGAGGCAAAACACACAAACGTCTCACCAAGCACTCGCTGGCACTGAATCTGATTCAGGAGCCGAAAATATGCCCATCCCTGCGCTAGACCAAAAGCTCCGACAGTTTTGGGAAATCGAAGAAATTCCCAGGCCACAAACGGTAAACCCCGAAGATCAGAAGTGTAAAAATTATTACCAGGCCACAACTCTTAGAAGAAACGACCGTCGATATATGTTTCGGCTCCCTTTTAAACCAACATTCCCGAACGATATCGACCTAGGTCAATCACTTACTGCAGCCCTACGACAGTTCCACGGCATGGAACGTACCCTCTCAAAAAAGGGCGATCTCAAACAGCAGTGTGACCAGGTACTCGAAGAATATCTGTCCCTAGGCCGCATGGAAGAATGAAGTCCCACTGAAATAGAATCTCGGGGTAAATACTGCCCGTTCTATCTCCCTCACCATGCAGTCGTAAGGCCAGACAAGAAGATGTTATATAACTGACTGCTAGGGTAAGGCGGAGGTGGCATGTGGCACGCTGGCAAGCCCGCGCTAGCTCGTCGGGTGGGGTGAGTTTTTGCTCACCCGCCTTACCTACAGTTATACAAACAAGAGAGAGGTTCATGTCTGATATCCACGTTAAGGAAGGAGAGCAGAAAGAAAAGGCCTGTACGTGTCAGGTGGAGTCATCCCTCCCCTTCTGCGTAAAACCTCGATGCAGCCTTGTGCGTTGAACTGACTCCTACGTTGCAGCAACGCCCCCTTAGCCTGACATTTGTCTGTCCGTTACGGTCCCATGTCTCTAGCCTGCCTGGTCCGTCAACTTTGCCTCACTTCCACGTCCCCTCTTTTTCTCCCGTGCAACACCCACACACCAACTGAGTGTATTTAGGCCATCATATTGGAATTAACTCAACTAATGGAACTAATAAAGACAAGCACCTGGATTTCGACTTAAAACGTAACAAATTCTTTACTCTTATTTAGCAAAAAAATCCAATTAAAAAGTAATAAAGCAAAAAAAAATCAAAACTTTCAACAATATTGGCTTTCTTACGGCTAGAACTAAAAGGTAAAATATACTAGTGTTTCCAACCCTACGTTGCGTTCATAAATACATAGATAGATATATATGGGGTATTCCATCCCATTTCGACCAATTTTGAACCCGACCCCTTTAGAATTGGCTGAAAGTTTTTCTTCTTTTTCTAGCTTACGAAAGACGTTTTTCAGAATTTTTTCATCCAACTCAAAAAAAGTTATGAATTTTAAAAAAAAACACCGTTTTTGTTTTCAAAATGCTATAACTTTTTCAAAAATTGACCGTTTGGAATCTTTTTAATAAAATTGATAAAAAAAAAATTTATTTTTGAAATTTTTTTTTTCAATTAAATAAAAAAAAATATAAAAAAAATCGGCCCACTCCGGGATTAGTGGGGATGATTGAAGAATTGATTGAAGTTTTTTATGAGAAAAAAAATGACGAAATTCGAAAAATTTCGAAAAACTGAAAAATTAAAAAAAAAAACTTTAAAAATATTTTTGTATTTTTTCCGAAAAGTAAATATAGAAACAAATTTAAAAAAAAATAAGATCCCAAACGGTAAATTTTTTAAAAAGTTATAGCATTTTGAAAACAAAAACGGTGTTTTTTTAAAATTCATAACTTTTTTTGAGTTGGATGAAAAAATTTGAAAAAATTCTGAAAAACGTCTTTCGTAAGCTAGAAAAAGAAGAAAAACTTTCAGCCAATTCTAAAGGGATCGGGTTCAAAATTGGTCGAAATGGGATGGAATATCCCATATATAGAAGATACTGTGACAAACTTAGGAAGCTTAAAGAAAGCTGTTTATTTATTGGCAAAAAGTTGGACCCAAAAACTTTAAATAAAGAGGAAAGAAAATCAAAAAATAGATCAAATTGGGATCGAAATTTATTTAATACAAAAAAACTTTAGCATAAAAAACGGATCTCAAAATTAATAAAAGATTCAATCGGAAATTACTGAATACATAGTCTACCTGATTATCAGGCTGCCACTGTAGCCCAATCGATTATCATCCTCTCCTGGCTTCCAATATGTTTGCCCTTTCTTCTTTTAAATACATATATGTGTATGTTTATAAGTATCTCTACCTACGTAATATCAATAGCTTAAACGTCTAGCACTTAGCGATCAATCCCGCGACGGACCTGCGTCGAAGAGAGAGCGTGGCTGCAAAGTTGAGAAGGCGTAACCTACATACATAAACATACATATACCCAAGGGAAAAATGCTATATTGGAAAGTCGATCGGTGGAAGAGATGATAAAGAAAAATTGCAAAGTTATTCGGGCATGCGATGGCGGCCCGGATCAAAGACTTTCTGCGTGGTTAGAGCGAACCAACATCAAAAAATTTAATAAAAAGAAATGTAAATGATTATGAATTTTATAATTGGAAATTTAATTACTATGCAAAAATGAAACTGAATGTAAACTCAAAAATTCTAATAACTTTACGAAAAAAGGTTAAAAGCGCAAAAAAAAAACGTAAAGCAACGAAAAAAGTGAAAAATAATATAGAAAAATGCCTAAAGGGGAATAACAACGCAAAAGGTGTAAAAAAAAGCCGACGACGCCAAAAATATAAAAAAATGTTGGGCAGGTGGGAAAAAATTAGCGATCTTTATATGCAAAGCAATAAAAAAATGGGGAAAAGTGAGAAAAGTAAAAAATGCATGAGACAGAAAGCAAAAGAAAAGAAATTAGGTATTGAAGCGAACAAAAAGACCAAAAAAAGATTAACTGTGGAAAAATAGGCTAAAGGAAATAATACGTAAATAAGTAACAGGTGGAATGTTGAAAAGATAGAAAAGACAGTGGGCAGGAGTAAGGAAACGAAACGCAACCGTAGAAATATTAACAATTAATCAAGTTTCAAAAGCAAAATAAATTCAAAAAAATAAAAAAAACTCACAAGGAAATAGAATAGAATTACAATTGAGTTAAATTACCTCAATACTAATGAAATAGTGATTAAAACTAACTAAAAAAATTTCAAATAAGTTCAACAAAATGCAATGGGAATATAAAAAAATAATATAAATTCCGGCAGCGGTGCACGGATAATTCTGCTCCCTTCTTGGTCTCTCTCCACGGGTTTGCTTTTCTACTCCAATTAATGTTCCTTCAGGCTATGCCCAAGTTAATGATTGCGGTGCCAGGGCAGGAGCGCCCAGATGCCCCTCTACTCCTTTGACGTATAGCGTGGCACCGTCTGTATGCTTCCCCTTCCTCGATATTAAATACTACCCCGCTTTTTTTCTTGTGCGTTTATGACTCTTGACGGTGGTGCATATGTGGCAGGCTTCTCGATGATAAATACTAGCCCAGTTTATTTTTGCATTTGTGGCTTGTGATGGTGGAAAGATTCAATTTTTGCGCAGCAATCTAAATGTCTAGAAAGCAAGAATATTGGACCAGGATCCTGGCGGCAGAGGAAGACACATTAGGGTGCATGTGAACTTATTATATTTATTGAATTTTATCTACTTATTTCATTTTACCTATTTATGTCATTTTATTAATTCATTTCGTTTTATTTATTTTACTTAATTTTATCCATTAGATTTTTATTAAATATCTGGCTTTATTTATTTATGTATGTAATTTTATTTATTTTAATTAGTTTTATATTTTATTATATTTTATAATTTATTTAATTTATTTTAATTTAATTTTATTTTTAACTTTCATTATTTTATTTAATTTTATTACTTAATTTTATCTTTGTATATAATTTTATTTATTTTACTGAATTTTATTGATTTTAGGTATGTAATCTTATTTAAGTTAATTTTTATTTTTAACATTTTTATTTATTTTCACTATTAGTCCACATGCACCATGGACTGCGGAAGGGGGTTTCACTGGACTCTCGTGCGGCTGTTGTCAACCAGGGTATGGCATCCCGGTTCCTCCTTGGGATTCCGCTAAGTTACCCGTT
The DNA here is from genome assembly GCF_040869045.1 of Eurosta solidaginis. Taxonomy (NCBI): domain Eukaryota; kingdom Metazoa; phylum Arthropoda; class Insecta; order Diptera; family Tephritidae; genus Eurosta; species Eurosta solidaginis. Next base: position 177,994,955 of record NC_090320.1, read on the forward strand.
AGCGCGGTTTTATAAAAAAATCGCGAACATTTTTTTTTGCAAAAAAATATATATAATTAAACTTGCCTCCGCACTCACTTAAGTGAACTTTTCTTTTGAGACATGCGGTCGTACCCCATAAATCAAAAGCCTTTCTTTCTCACCACTTTCGCTCAAGAACGAAAGACATCAATACATACAATCCTATTTTGGCGGGAAACGACAGACATAAACTTTCACGAATTCACGCATACTAACAGATACATGCTCGATACATGTGTATGCTTTCTACCAGTTACTAGCAAATGTAAACGTAAGCTATGCTGGTATATGCACACAGATACATACGTAGATGTTTGAATATCCTTATCAGGGGCGTAGCGACGGGGGCGGTGGAGGTTCAATGATCAAACTTGCTTAAACGAACATAATCGACATTGATTTAAAATCAACCAACTTATTGCATGCGTGAATATAATCAATTCAGGCGTTTGCTCGTTTGCCTCAACCGCGCTTACATTCATCGTAATGAAAAGGCAAATATGAAAACTCCATGCTTCTGAATATACGGCGACAAGCTACATATAAAAATGCATGAATTCTACTTATTCCTGAAGGAGGTACTTCGGTTTTTTTTATCAATTTATCTATGATTAATATTACAGGAATGCGATTCTGTGGCTTTTCCTAATGTTCACATGTTGAAAATCTTGTGTACGCTTCCAGTAACAACGGCAACGAACGAGAGATCTTTTTCAACCCTTAGGCTGATTAAAAACTATTTCAGAAACACGATGAGTGAACATCGATTGAATGGCTGTGCATCACTAAGCATCCACCGTGATTAAATTGTTACCGTTGATGAAGTTTTAGATGAAATGGTAAAGAGAAGCCGACGCATGCGCTTGAGTTTTTAATGTAACCTTTTTTATATCATATTTAGTGTTAAAGCATTTTTTTTAAATTTATTTAACTGAAAAAAAAAAAAAAATTTGTTGGGATTTGATTTTAAATTAAACTTTCTACAGTTTTCGAAAACTTTTTCCAAATTCTGGAGGTGGTGTGTCTCACTACAGCCAATGACGGTAACGTCGTCAATATACATAAAAGCCTGATTTGGCGAAATGCCTGAAAATGCTATTGACATCATACGAGAAAAAGAGTTTGCTGCTATATTTATCCCGAAGGGTAAAACTTTCCAACGAAAAGCTCCTCGATCTGTACTGAAAGAAGTTACGTCTCTAGATTTAAGGTGAAGGGGCATTTGGGGAAACCAAAAAAAAAAACTGAAGTTGAAAAGCATTCGGCTCTGCCAAGATTGTTGAGTATGTCATCAACGCGTGCTAGTGGAAATTTGTCGGCTATAAGCTTTTTATTGACTGCTCTGAAATCTACGCACATCCGATACGAAATTTTGCCTGACGGATCTTTTTCCGGTACCAAAATTAAAGGACTGTTATAATTTAAAAAACTAGGTTCGATTAAATTATTCTGTAATAGATTTTCGACTTGTTTATTTATTTCTTCGCGTTGTGTGTATGGCAAACGGTAATTTTTAATATAGAGTAATAGGAGTTTTGTAAGTTAATCTAAGTTTTTGTTCGTAGAAATTATTAAGCGTCATTAAGTCGGTTTGTAATGCAAAAATATCAGAATATTTCAAACATAAATCAAGTAATTTCTTTTTAGCATAAGAAGGAATTTGTTTTGCTAAAATTGATTTAAGCCCTTCTATGTGTTTTGAATCGATATGTGTTTCATGTATGCGATAGACATTGAAGTTTTTTATGTATTCAGTTTGAATATTGAAATCTTTTATGTACTTGACCTCATCGGTGGTGTTGATAACTTTAAAAAAAAAAAAATAAATGTAAGGCGCGATAACCTCCGAAGAGATCTAAGGCCGAGCTTCTCTTCCAATTTGCGTCGTGCTCCTCTTGATTTTTCCCTACAAATTGGCCGGACGGGACCTACATGTTTTATGCCGACTCCGAACGGCATCTGCAAGGCAGATGAGTTTTCACTGAGAGCTTTTCATGGCAGAAATACAATCGGAGCGCTTGCCAGACACTGCCGAGGGGCGACCCCGCTTAGAAAAATTTTCTTCTAATTGAAAAATCTTATTTCTAAAATTTTGATGTTACTTTGCCCGGGAGTTGAACCCAGGGCATACGGTGTGATAGGCGGAGCACGCTACCATCACACCACGGTGGCCGCCATAATACTTTTATTATTGGTTATTTTGTATCAACGATACATTTTACTGTGAAAATATCGTTACAAAATTCCTGAGTATCTACAAAAACTGGACTTGTCGAATTTTTCAAACTACAAACACGAAAAACTTCTTATTTTGGTGGAATTACAAGAGTATTTGTTGAAGTGCTATGCAAAATTGAAATATTTACCTTTTCTGTCCCTTGTCCAAATGTAATTGTGTCATTAGCATAATTAATGATGCATTTGTTCGTTTTTAGAAAGTCTATCCCTATTATACCGTCCGAAGGAATATTAAAGTTGTCATTGACAACGTGAAGAGTCAGAGGAAAAAATGTATTTGATGCGATTATACTTGTTTTATCTGTTCCTAGTGTTGTTACCGTGTCTGTTGTTACGCCTGTTATATTTATTACGTTACTATCGTCTACTTCTACATCTTTGCCAAACTGGAAATTTTTATTAGTGAAATGTCTGCCTGTGAATCTACTAGAAAAGAACATATTTTATGGGAATCGCTACAAGCGACTTCGACGAAATGGGAAAAATTTAAATTTGGACAATATATTGACTGAGAAGTATTTAGTCGAATTGCTGCTGCTCCCTCAGTGTTCGCCTGATGGGCTTTGGCATTTAAAGAACGAACATTGGCTGAATTTCTAGAACTTGACCTCTGATTATTGGAATTTCTGTTATTTACGGAGCGATTATTATTGTTATTGTTGGAATTGCTTTGCCTCTATTGTAATTGCGATTATTGCCTCTGTTATAATTGTTATTTCGGAAATTTGTATTATTGTTATGCCAATTGCGTTATTGTTAAATCGAAAATTACTATTGTATGATTTAATCGGAGATTGCGCTTATTGCTTTTTTTTTTAATGTATTGAAACATTTATTTGAAGCAATTTTTTAATTTTATAATTTATTTAATAATTTGGGAAAAATTTAAACAACGTGACATCAGGACGGACAAGGCGACAGCTCTTTAACTTCCTGTTCTCGCTCTATAATAATTTTCGCTGCAACGTCCTTTGAATCTTTGAACGTTGTTGACGCAAGGATTGATTTCACCATATCTGACCTGCTATATAATCTACAAACGCTAATGGTTTGCTCAACCGCCATCTCATGGGCTTTTGCCTCCGTCATACCTTCAATGATTAGACAGCGCTCTAACGAGTCAGAAAGCTATTCTACCTATTTGGAACATTCTGAGAAATTGTTATTGGTTACCCTTAAGGCTGCAATTTTTCCCACGACAACTTTCGAGTTGCCTGGCCTAATTTTACCATATAGCGCTTCTTTAATTTGGCTGACTGATTCTATATGCGTTGGTAGGGCTTCGCGAGCTTTGTCTTTGAGCTTGGACTTTAAAAATGCATTGAAAGTAGGGGTTAAAGTTTCGTCAGTCTCAGCCTCAGTCCCAGTCCTAATCACAGTTCCAGTCCATCTCTGGCCTACTTCCCCGAAAAAAGCATCGTAAATACTAATATAGGCAAATTTATATACCAAATTTGAGGCAAATCGAATAGGACGTATGTAATAGCTATGTAATTCATGTCTTTATTTCGGCTTCGCATGCATATTTATGAGTTTTGCCAGGTTGATGCGACTAAATCGAATATCACAATGAAAATTACTTTATTTGTCAGTTTTGCCAGGTTGATGCGACTAAATCGAATATCACAATGAAAATTACTTTAAAACTCTCCACGTTTTGGCCTATATCTCGAGACCCTACCCTAGTCAGCCAGGGGTATGAAAAATGCCCAGTATCAAAGTACTCATAAACAGCTTCCATTTGATACCCATATTGTACAAACACATCCCAGGATTACCACGGTCCACGTTTTGATCTCAAGATCCTAGCCAGAATGGGTTAATAAGTATCCTATGTCCGTTCCCTGGCTCTAAGCTACCTCTCCATCAATTTTCAGCCAAATCGGTTCATCCGTTCTTGAGTTATGCGTAGTGTAACTAACACCAATTTCTTTTATACATATATGTATATTGATATATTTATTTATTTGCGATGTCATACAATTTTGGCGGGAAAAAATTTATTTTGGCGGGATCCACCAAAATTTAATTGGGGGGATATATTTAACGTATATATACGTGAAAACGCTGATTTCTTCGATGGCGACGAAGGGCCATTAGTTATAAGGGGGTGGTTATCATATAACTCACCTGTTATCGAGATGTTCTTAGTAAGGGGGGCGGCTCCTTGCGATGTCATACAATTTTGGCGGGAAAAAATTATTTTTGGCGGGAGCCACCAAAATTTAACTGGGGGGATATACTTAATGTATGTATATGTAAAAACGCTGATTTCTTCGATGGCGACGAAGGACCATTAGTTATAAAGGGGTGGTTATCATATAACTAACCTGTTATCGAGATGTTCTTAGTAAGGGGGACGGCTCCTTTGTGGTGATGAATGAATGTGGCTGGGCACGGCAGTAATGGCGCTTTGACGGCGGTGTTGGCGATGATTTGGTGGTGGTGTTTTGCTGCTTATATCAAGCTTACACCTTGTACTGGAAGGGTGTTCAGCAAATTGCTACTATAAGCACTCAAATTAGTGGTTTAACTGGATTGTGGTGTACTGCTTTCTCCAAAATTTTGGTGATCTTTCTTCACTCATTCGATAGAGGTTTCACGACAAGGCTTGTTTTCTCGGCTTGAAGTTACTCACCGATCCCAATGGAAGTGTAAAGACCGGATCTGTTTAGCCAAACAAACACAAATACAAACTCCTTTAAATCGATAGATGATTTGTAATATATTTGGATTGTATTTCACTATAACAACGTATCGGTTTCGGCTTTTCGCGATGCTCAGAGAAATTACTTTAATTCAATGTATACGAGAACGACTTCACTTCGCAATTATTCTAATAAAATCAATTATAAATTGGGTGCCGCAAAGGCGAGAAAACCACAGCGATTTTTCTTGCAAACGAAAAACGATGGCGGATTTGCAAACTATATGAATAATAATAAAACAAGTAAGGAAGGCTAAGTTCGGGTGTAACCGAACATTACATACTCAGCTGAGAGCTATGGAGACAAAATAAGGGAAAATCACCATGTAGGAAAATGAAACTAGGGTAACCCTGGAATGTGTTTGTATGACATGTGTATCAAATGAAAGGTATTAAAGATAATTTTAAAAGGGAGTGGGCCAAAGTTCTATAGGTGGACGCCATTTAGGGATATCACCATAAAGGTGGACCAGGGCTGACTCTAGAATTTGTTTGTACAATATGGGTATCAAATGAAAGGTCTTAATGAGTGTTTTAAAAAGGAGTGGACCTTAGTTCTATAGGTGAACGCCTTTTCGAGATATCGCCATAAAGGTGAACCAATGGTGACTCAAGAATTTGTTTGTACGATATGGGTATCAAATGAAAGGTGTTAATGAGTATTTTAAAAAGGAGTGGGCCTTAGTTCTATAGGTGAACGCCATAAAGGTGGACCAGGGGTGACTCTAGAATGCGTTTATATAATATAGGTATCAAACGAAAGGTGTTAATGAGTATTTTAAAAGGGAGTGGGCCTTAGTTCTATGGGTAGACGTCTTTTCGGGATATCACCATAATGGTGAACAAGGCGTCACTCTAGAATTTGTTTGTACGATATGGGTATCAAATGAAAGGTGTTAATGAGTATTTTAAAAAGGCGTGGGCCTTAGTTCTATGGGTGAACGCCTTTTCGAGATATCGCCATAAAGGTGGACCAGGGGTGACTATAGAATTTGTTTGTATGATATGGGTACCAAACGAAAGGTGTTAACGAGTACTTCAAAAGTGGTGGGCCTTAGTTCTATAGGTGGACGCCTTTTCGGCATATCGCCATAAAGGTGGACCAGGGGTGACTCTAGAATTTGTTTTTACGATATGGGTATCAAATAAAAGGTGTTAATGAGTATTTTAAAAAGGCGTGGGCCTTAGTTCTATAGGTGAACGCCTTTTCGAGATATCGCCATAAAGGTCAACCAGGGGTGACTAAAGAATTTGTTTGTACGATATGGGTATCAAATGAAAGGTGTTAATGAGTATTTTATAAGGGAGTGGGCCTTAATTCTATAGGTGGACGCCATAAAGGTGGACCAGGGGTGACTCTAGAATTTGTTTTTACGATATGGGTATCAAATAAAAGGTGTTAATGAGTATTTTAAAAAGGCGTGGGCCTTAGTTCTATAGGTGAACGCCTTTTCGAGATATCGCCATAAAGGTCAACCAGGGGTGACTAAAGAATTTGTTTGTACGATATGGGTATCAAATGAAAGGTGTTAATGAGTATTTTATAAGGGAGTGGGCCTTAATTCTATAGGTGGACGCCATAAAGGTGGACCAGGGGTGACTCTAGAATGCGTTTGTACAATATAGGTATAAAACGAAAGGTGTTAATGAGTATTTTAAAAGGGAGTGGGCCTTTGTTCTATGGGCGGAGGTCTTTTCGAGATATCGCCATAATGGTGGACCAGGGGTCACTCTAGAATTTGTTTGTACGATATGGGTATCAACTGAAAGGTGTTAATGAGTATTTTAAAAAGGCGTGGGCCTTAGTTCTATAGGTGGACGCCTTTTCGATATATCGCCATAAAGGTGGACCAGGGACCCTATTCAGTAACTGTGAGTTTTAAAATGTACACTTTTTCTTCATATAATTTGTATGAAAGAAAAATTTACATTTCAAAACTCATAGTTACTGAATAGGGCCCCAGGGTTGACTCTAGAAATTATTTGTACGATATGGGTATCAAATGAAATGTGTTAATGAGTATTTGAAAAGGTGTGGGCCTTAGTTCTATAGGTGGACGTCTTTTCGGGATATCACCATAATGGTGGACAAGGCGTCACTCTAGAATTTGTTTGTACGATATGGGTATCAAATGAAAGGTGTTAATGAGTATTTTAAAAAGGCGTGGGCGTTAGTTCTATAGGTGGACGCCTTTTCGAAATATCGCCAAAAAGGTGGACCAGGGGTGACTCTAGAATTTGTTTGTACGATATGGGTATCAAATGAAAGGTGTTAATGAGTACTTGAAAAGTGGTGGGCCTTAGTTCTATAGGTGGACGCCTTTTCGGCATATTGCCATAAAGGTGGACCAGGGGTGACTCTAGAATTTGTTTGTACGATATGGGTATCAAATGAAAGGTGTTAATGAGTATTTTAAAAGGGAGTGGGCCTTAGTTCTATGGGTGGACGTCTTTACGGGATATCACCATAATGGTGGACAAGGCGTCACTCTAGAATTTGTTTGTACGATATGGGTATCAAATGAAAGGTGTTAATGAGTATTTTAAAAAGGCGTGGGCCTTAGTTCTATAGGTGGACGCCTTTTCGGGATATCGCTATAAAGGTGGACCAGGGGTGACTCTAGAATTTGTTTGTACGATATGGGTATCAAATGAAAGGTGCTAATGAGTATTTTAAAAAAGCGTGGGCCTTAGTTCTATTGGTGAACACCTTTTCGAGATATCGCCATAAAGGTGAACCAGGGGTGACTCAAGAATTTGTTTGTACGATATGGGTATCAAATGAAAGGTGTTAATGAGTATTTTAAAAGGGAGTGGGTCTTAATTCTATAGGTGGACGCCATAAAGGTGGACCTGGGGTGACTCTAGAATGCGTTTGTACAATATAGGTATAAAACGAAAGGTGTTAATGAGTATTTTAAAACGGAGTGGGCCTTAATTCTATGGGTGGACATCTTTTCGAGATATCGCCATAATGGTTGACCAGGGGTGACTCAAGAATTTGTTTGTACAATATGGGTATCAAATGAAAGGTGTTAATGAGTATTTTAAAAGGGGTGAGCCTTAGTTCTATAGGTGGACGACTTTTCGAGATATCGCCATAAAGGTGGACCAGGGGTGATTCTAGAATTTGTTTGTACGATACGGGTATCAAATGAAAGGTTCTAATGAATATTTAAAAGGGAGTGGGCCTTAGTTCTATAGGTGGACGCCTTTTCGAGATATCGTTATAAAGGTTGACAAGGGTTGATTCTAGAATGCGTTTGTACAATATGGGTATGAAATGAAAGGTGTTAATGAGTATTTTAAAAGGGGTCGGCCTTAGTTCTATAGGTGGACTACTTTTCGAGATATCGCCATAAAGGTGGACCAGGGGTGACTCTATAATGTGTTTCTACGACATGGGTGTCAAATTAAAGGCATTAATGAGGGTTTTAAAAGAGAGTGGGGGTAGTTGTATATGTGAAGGCGTTTTCGAGATATCGGCGAAAATGTGGACCAGGGTGACCCAGAACATCATCTGTCGGGTACCGCTAATTTATTTATATATGTAATACCACGAACAGTATTCCTGCCAAGATTTCAAGGGTTTTTTATTTCGCCCTGCAGAACTTTTTCATGTTCTTCTACTTAATATGATAGGTGTCACACCCATTTTACAAAGTTTTTTTCTAAAGTTATATTTTGCGTCAATAAACCAATCCGATTACCATGTTTCATCCCTTTTGTCGTATTTGGTATAGAATTATGGAATTTTTTTCATTTTTCGTAAGTTTCGATATCGAAAAAGTGGGCGTGGTCATAGTCGGATTTCGGTCATTTTTTATTCCAATACAAAGTGAGTTCAGATAAGTACGTGAACTTAGTTTAGTAAAGATATATCAAGGCGGTCGACTGTGTATAAAAACTGGGCGTGGCTTCAACCGATGTCGCCCTTTTTCACAGAAAACAGTTAATGTCCTAGAATCTAAGCCCTTACCAAATTTTACAAGGACTGGTAAATTTTTGTTCGACTTATGGCATTAAAAGTATCGTAGACAAATTAAATGATAGTGGGCGTGGTCGTTCTCTGATTTAGCTAATTTTTATGAAGCATACATGTTAAATGGTGGCATCCCTACACAATTATCTACGCTGCATCTGTTAACCACAATCAAGGCATATAAAGAGAATAAGTGGAGACAGATTGCGACTAACAGCCGAACAGCAGACATCAACAGCAGCCGTAATAATAGAAAGCAATCATTAAAGTACCAACAGCCATTTTTAATTTTTAATTGTTTTTAATACTTTTACTTTAATTAACTTTGTATCATTCGTTTGTTTAATTAAAATATCATACTTTACATTTGGGGTTCAACCGAAGGCGACCCATGAAAATTCACATGCGGTAAGCTATAGAACCGAACATTAATGTAAATGAGCATACAAACGAGAAGTTAAACAAAGGGGTAACAAGAAAACGACACTACCGAATATAAAGAGGAATATCCGCTAAAAGCGCAGCAGGTATCATCTCCAGGTAACGAAACGAAGATGGAGAACTTAAGCGACTTAATACGGCTTTTTTCCGCAAAATTAGAGAAAGAAAACGAAACCAACACATCAGTGGAAAATTTCGGTAAAGTTATTCCGGAATACAACAGCGATTCAATTCCAATACGACAATGGCTGGAAAACTTTAACCAATGTGCCGAAGCATATGAGCTAAGCGATAAACAGAAATATGTCAATACAAGAAGCAAGTTGACTGGAACAGCGAAATTGTTTTTGGAATCAGTGTCTGTTTCGAACTACGAAAGCTTGCAAAAAGCTCTAATCGAAGAATTTGATAAAAAGCTTTATGAGGTGGGTTTTGTCGAAGACTGAGGTAGCACTCAGTCAATCCAGGGTCAAGTAGAGGTCCGACAAACCCCCACTTAATAAGAACACAGTTGTTATGTGTTAATGACGAATACACACACACACACACGGCTTGATGGGTAGTGAGGGCAGCAGCTTTCCGTACAAAGATGGAGGCGGCGGCTAACAGGCGTAGTAATAGTGGAGGGGTCGGTACGGTGGTTTAGCCGTGGTGCAGTAGCGGGTGGGTTGGTACGGTTGCCCGGGAGCAGCGGTGGGACAGTATTAGCGGACGGATGGATGTAGCGGTATAGACGCAGTGACGGCACCAGCGAACTGGATGGACGTTGATAAGGTGACGGCGGCTAGCGGTCGTCGTAGCAGCGGTACGACGGCGGTTGGATAGCGGGCAGCTGACGGTCGTCGTAGCAGCGGCGCAACGGCGGTAGGATGGCGGGCGGCTGACGGTAGCAGCGCAACGGCGGTAGGATAGCGGGCGGCTGACGGTAGCAGCGAAACGGCGGTAGGATAGCGGGCGGCTGACGCTAGCAGCGCAACGGCAGTAGGATAGCGGGCGGCTGACGGTAGCAGCGCAAAGGCGGTAGGATAGCGGGCGGCTGACGGTAGCAGCGCAACGGCGGTAGGATAGCGGGCGGCTGACGGTAGCAGCGCAACGGCGGTCCGATAGCGGGCGGCTCTTGCGGGTGGCTTCCGATACGGGTACTGTCTCAGTTGCGGCGGTAGAGGGACCTGCGAGGAAAGAAAAAAGAGTTATGGTTAATGCCGGTCCGCCAGCTGGACACCACCGCCTCCATGCCCGCACGAATGCAGGGCTGGACGCGGAGTTGTACCAGCAGGAATTCCGTCGGTCGATGCAGGGGCTGAGGGGGAGTGCACCTCACGGCACAGCGGTAGCCCCTTTAGCTGCTGGACCGGTCGACGGCCGGGCCGGGGCGGAGGGGGGGGCGGCCTGTTCGCGGTTGCGCGTTACCGTGGTAGTGCCGTTGCTGGCGAAGTCTTAGGCGGTGTTTGGGGGTATAACCGACACATTCACCACCTGAGGCCACGCCTTACTCCTGTGAAGCGACCTGTCCGCATGGTAGAACCGACAACTTCAAAGGACGCTCCACAAGTAGCTCTGGTCACGACCACAGTTCCGTGCCAACTGCCTGAGCCAGGACTGAGGGGAAGGGATATAATGGTTAATGCCGGTCCGCCAGCTGGACACCACCGCCTCCATGCCCGCACGAATGCAGGGCTGGACGCGGAGTTGTACCAGCAGGAATTCCGTCGGCCGATTGAGGGGCTGAGGGGAGTGCACTTCACGGCACAGCGGTAGCCCCTTTAGCTGCTGGACCGGTCGACGGCCGGGCCTGGGCGGAGGGGGTGGGGGCGGCCTGTTCGCGGTTGCGCGTTACCGTGGTAGTGCCGTTGCTGGCGAAGTCTCAGGCGGTGTTTGGGGGTATAACCGACACATTCACCACTTGAGGCCACGCCTTACTCCTGTGAAGCGACCTGTACGCATGGTAGAACCGACAACTTCAAGGGACGCTCCACAAGTAGCTCTGGTCACGACCACAGTCCCGTGCTAACTGCCTTAACCAGGACTGAGGGGAAGGGATATAATGGTTAATGCCGGTCCGCCAGCTGGACACAACCGCCTCCATGCCCGCACGAATGCAGGGCTGGACGTGGAGTGGTACCAGCAGGAATTCCGTCGGCCGATCCAGGGGCTGAGGGGAAGTGCACCTCACGGCACAGCGGTAGCCCTTTTAGCTGCTGGACCGGTGGACGGCCGGGCCGGGGCGGAGGGGGGGCCTGTTCGCGGTTGCGCGTTACTGTGTTAGTGCCGTTGCTGGCGAAGTCTCAGGCGGTGTTTGGGGGTATAACCGACACATTCACCACTTGAGGCCACGCCTTACTCCTGTGAAGCGACCTGTCCGCATGGTAGAACCGACAACTTCAAAGGACGCTCCACAAGTAGCTCTGGTCACGACCACAGTTCCGTGCTAACTGCCTGAGCCATGACTGAGGGGAAGGGATTGGCTCGTTCGCTGGGCATCGCCCACCCCGTGGTTGCACACTAAGGGAAGGTGCGGGGGCGGCGGTGCACCAGCTCCGTCCTTGCCGGTTCGGTGGCTGCGAGGAGAACTGAGCCCGAAAACACCACGCTCGCAGCTGCCGAACCGGGTCGGTCGGAGCCTTAGCTGAGAGGAAGGGGCGGGGTAGTCGTAAGGCGGCGGGCCCTTCCCCCCTGCTTAGCTGGGACACGGGCGAGAAAACCCTAAGGCGACGACCCGTTGTCCCGCGAGCAAGGGGTGACCAGTGCGGAGGCAGCACCCCTTCCACTCAGCTAGTCAGAGGAGTGGCTGGGTTGCTTAAGAAAGCAACCACTTCCTCTGACTAACCTACGAGGAATGAAATGACAACAGCCAATTCGTGCTCTTTTATACTATTTTGAGTTGGCGTGCCGTGTGCAATTCTTGTTATTGCCAAATGGTATTCGCATGCATTGGTATGTAACTGCTGATGTTGTCGTGCCGTGTGCAAATTATGTATACTCTCAGGCGTAGGTGAAAAAGGGTTAGAGTGGGGGTCTCAGGCGTAGGAGAAAAAGGGTTACAGTGGGGGTCATACTATTGTAACGCTACGTTACAGTCCCCCTCCCACTTCGGTTGACGGAAAGCGGCTGTGAGGAAGAGGAGTATCACGCCAGGCCTGGCCTAGCGGTTGTGTGTGTGCCGTTATGCCGGCTTTGCCGGTATGTATGCGTGCATCGTTTTATTAACATTTTCATAAAATATACAGAGTCATTCCATTTATGTTTAATTAAGTTTATGCTAACATTACGGGATTAATAAATTTCATTTTCCTTAAAACTACGGGTGTATGTATAAAAAGAAAGATTCCTGAGGTAATTTTTTTGTGGGGGTGGCGGAGAGTACTCAACTATTACCGTTTTCGTACTGTACCGCGTCCCCTTTAATGTGTGTTTATGGCAAACAAAAGAAAATTCCCTCTTTATAAAAATTTTTTATTTATTATTTTTTTTTTTCGTGGTATAGTAATAAGTAAATTATGTATTTAGTTCTTCTTCATTCGATTTTGGTTGCTGCTTCTCGTAGTCATCTGTGTATTTTACTAGGCGTTTCATCCCCGCTATAGTCACCAGCGCATGGTCTTCCGTTTTGGCTTTCACCCTGACTTTTTGGCCCTTCCACGAGAACGTCCAATTTTTGCTGCGTTCGTGGTGGCGACGGCTTATTTGTATCTCCCAAAAGCATGTTTCTGGGTCCGTTCTTTTTTTCGGTCTTTCTTGTTTGAGTGGTTTTATATTTTGCTCTGTGCGTTCGCGTTCGGCTTGCATCGGCGTTTGTTCGTCGCTCTGCGGTTCTTTCATTGCCATTAAGGTGTCGACTAACGGGGGCCCGTGGAAGATTTGTACCCGTTGTATTTTGGCCTTGTTGGGTGGCCATGGGGTTGCCTCAAATGGGGGGCGCCATGGGCGGATCGGTTTTGGCGAGCCTGGTGGGGCTGATTGGCGGTTTTTTCTGCCCATGTTGTCGATTGTTTTGCGTTTCCTGGAAGGAATATGGGGACGTAAGTACTGTAATTTAAAATTCGCATGGCTTTAGATCTTGTAAGTGCGCGTGCACCGGTTGTTTGTGTAGTTCGGCGTAGGCCAGTTTCATCGTATTTGTTGAGATGTACTCCACCACCAGGTATGGGCCGGAAAATTTCGGTGCGAGTTTTTGGGCAAAGCTGTTTGCTGCGGAGGAGGGAGGGTGATCTCGTTTCATCACTCTGTCTCCTATCTTTGGCTTCCACGGCCTTCTGCGCAAATCGTAATATTTCTTCTGCTGGCTTGAAGCTTCTTGCAGGTGGGTCTTTATTTCTTCCCATAGCTTGGTGATGGATATCGGTACTGTAGGTGGCTCCACTGGTACTGCTCCCTCCGTTCGTATTTGCTGTGGTGCTGTTAGGTTCCGTCCGAAGTTTATTTCCGCCGCGGAAGCTTGTGTGGACTGGTGGCTTTCTGTATTAATTGCGAACGCGATTTGGGGAATCTCTTGATCCCATGTGCGGTGGTCTTCCTTGGAACACTGCGCTATCATTGTCTTGATGACCCTGTTGGTTCGCTCCGTCGGGTTCCCGTGGGGTGCGTATGCTGCGGTGAACTTATATTCGATGCGGTGTTCGCTCAGGAATGACTTCAACGCTTTCCCTACGAACTGCTTTCCATTGTCAGTGAGGAAGGTCTTCGGGCAACCGAATCGGTATATTATTCTTTCTTTCAGTGCTTTGATAACGCTGGCCGTTGTTGCTTGGCGTACTGGGATCATCTCTACCCACTTGGAAAACTTGTCCACCATGTCGAGGAGCCACGTGTTGCCTAATTTGGAACGCGGTAGTAGCCCGATGAAGTCGGCGGTTACGATTTCCCACGGCCGTGAACATTGCATCGTTGCCATCAATCCTGTCGGGCGTCTCTGTTCTACCTTGTATTCGGCGCACTTGATGCATTTACGTACATGCTTAAGTACGTCGCGGAACATTCCCGGCCAGTAGTAATTTTCTTGCGCTCTTTTGGGTGTTTTCTTCGCTCCAAGGTGACCGGCGGCAGCGGCGTCGTGGACTTCTCGTAGAACGTCTTCTCGTTTATCGGTTGGGGCACATAGTTTCCATTGTGGCGCTCGTGATATTTGGTTTTTCGGTGGGATGTGGCGGAAGAGGCGGGTCTCTATCATCTGGTAGTCTGGATTGGCCTGCGGTTGCTGATTTACAAACTTGTTTGGATTTCTTTCCGTACCAGTCACTCGCATCGGTGTTTATTGTGTATAGTGTATATGGGTCGGTAGATGGCAGCGGGCACCGGGAAAGCGCGTCGGCTACCACATTTTGTGCTCCCTTGCGGTATGCTATATCAAAATTGTATTGTTGCAGCTCTAGGGCCCATCGTGCCAGCCGTCCTGAGGGATTTTGCAATGAATGTAGCCATTTTAGTGAATGGTGATCAGTGATAACAGTGAAACGGTATCCCTCCAGATATGGTCTCATTTTGCGTATTCCCCACAGCACGGCTAGACATTCCTGTTCGGTAGCTGAGTATCATTTTTCAAGTTCCGTTAAGCTACGACTCGCATAAGCTATTACGTTCTCTTGGTCGGAGTGGCGCTGGTAGAGCACGACGCCGAGTCCTTCCCCGCTCGCGTCGGTTTGTAGAAAAAATGGCTTGCCGAAGTCGGGGCAGCGGAGTACGGGTGCATTGGTGTCCTTGCCGGTTCGGTGGCTGCGAGGAGAACTGGGCCCGAAGGCACCACGCTCGCAGCTGCCGAACCGGGTCGGTCGGAGCCTTAGCTGAGAGGAAGGGGCGGGGTAGTCCTAAGGCGGCGGGCCCCGCCCCGGCGAGAAAACCCTAAGGCGACGACCCCTTCTCCCCGCAAGCAAGGGGTGACCAGTGCCGAGGCAGCACCCCTTTCACTCATCTAGTCAGAGGAGTGGCTTGGTTGCTTAAGAAAGCAACCACTTCCTCTGACTAACCTGCGAGGAATGAAATGACAACAGCCAATTCGTCCTCTTTTATACTATTTTGTGTTGGCGTGCCGTGTGCAATTATTGTTATTGCCAAATGCTATTCGCATGCATTGGAATGTAACTGCTGATGTTGTCGTGCCGTGTGCAAATTATGTATACTCTCAGGCGTAGGTGAAAAAGGGTTAGAGTGGGGGTCTCAGGCGTAGGAGAAAAAGGGTTACAGTGGGGGTCATACTATTGTAACGCTACGTTACAGCTTAATAGCGCAGAGGTGCACATACTACTAAGTAGCAGAAAAAACGCGATAGTGAGAGTTTTCACGAGTACATTTTGCAAATGCGAAAGTTGGCTGTGTTAGGTGCAGTAGACGACGCATCGACCATTCGTTATATTGTAGATGGTTTGGCGTTGAGAGCAGAGTTAGCAATGCAACTATACGCAGTAACTACATTTAAAGAACTACGCGACAAACACGACTTGATGGAATTGGCGATTGGCAAACAACACGGCGAAACCATGCAAAAGGTATATAAAGGTAAGCGCGAAGATGAACAAAAACAAAACGAGCGTAAGCAGGACTGCTTCAACTGTGGATCATCGAGTCATAAAAGAGCAGATTGCAAGGCAGAGACGAAATGCTTTAAGTGCAACGGCAGCGGTCATATGGCGAAAAATTATAACCAAGGAACGAAACAGAACGAGGTAAACGTAATCGACAAAAAGAAACGTGCAAAGGTGATCAAAATAAACGACAAAAGCTAAACTGTCTTGTTGACACAGGCGCAGATGTGACACTTATTCAAGAAAATGTTAAAGAACTTATTAAAACAATGTTTGCCGATTTAGCTGTGCAAAAAAGCAGTTTTATTTTGTATGGTTTGGGAAACATTCCCACCTCAGTTTTCGGGACATTTATAGCGAAAGTGAAGGTAGATGGATTACACCACGAGCACAAATTTTTAATCGTTCCTGACAGCAAAATCAATTATGGTGTGATAATGGGTTATGATTTTATTGAAAATTTCACGGTTGTGCTGAAAGCGAATGGCTATCAATTTTTGAGTCGCGAAGCAGATGTCGATAAATTAGGTTTGCATGTTTATAACATAAGCAGTATAAGCGATGGAATTGATGTGCCAGCACAGTACAAGGCAGCTATTCAAACAATGATTAGTAATTATAACCCAGCAAGTGCTCAGCAGGAGTGTCCGATACAATTAAAGATTTTACCGTGCAAAGATCTTAGCTTTAAGCAAATCCCAACACGATTGGCATCAGTTGAACATGCGGTAATACAAAAGCAGGTTAAAGAGTGGGTTGAACAGGGTATAGTCAGAGAGTCGAGCTCAGATGTAGCAAGCAGAGTTGTACTTACCAAAAAGAAAGATGGATTGTATAGAGTATGCATTGACTATCGCGTATTGAATGCCTGCGTTTTGAAAAACCGATACCCAGTTCGGCTAATTGATGAAGTGCTAGAGAGGATGCAAAACTCAAAAGTGTTCACCGTTATGGAACTTAAAAACGGGTTCTTTCATGTACCGGTGGATGAAGGCAGCAAAAAATAAACGGCATTCATTACAAGAGAGGGGTTATATGAATTTAACAGAGCTCCTTTCGCCTTCTGTAACTCGCCAGCGGTATTTGAGCGATACATCAGCCATATATTCAGGCAATTAGTCAACGAGGGTATCATGGAGCTTTACGTCGACGATATCGTTGTCTTCGGTCAGTAAAATGAGAATTGTCTTCAGAATTTGCAGAAGGTGTTAGACAGGGCGCAATATTTCGGGTTGGAAATTAATTGGCAGAAATGTAAATTTTTGAGAGAAAAAATCGAATTTCTTGGCCACACAGTACAGAACGGAAAGGTTGGGCCAGGCGAAGCGAAAATAAAGGCTGTGAAAAATTTTCCAATACCAACAGACGTCAGGAGTGTGCAGACCTTCCTGGGACTGACCGGCTACTTTCGCAAGTTCGTGAAGAATTACGCCATCATTGCCAGACCCCTTACAAATCTGTTGAAAAAGGAATCTAAGTTCAAAATCGGTGAAGCGGAAATGCTAGCAATCGCAGATCTGAAAACAATTTTGACGCAAGAGCCAGTTTTAAAAATTTACAATCAAAACGCTGAAACACAGCTGCATGTAGACGCTTCTAAACACGGGTTTGGTGCAACGCTCTTACAAAAGTTCGAAGGAGAATGGCATCCGACGTTTTATTGGAGTAAGAAATCCTCTTCACCCGAAGAAAAAATACACAGCTACATACTCGAAGTAAAAGCAGCATACCTAGCTATTAAGAAGTTCCGGCAGTATTTAGTTGGAAACACCTTTACACTCTTGACAGATTGTGCAGCATTTAAGCAGACTACGCAAAAGAAAGACTTGCTCAGGGAGGTAGCGCAGTGGATAATGTACATGCAACTTTTCTTTCACCGTCGAGCATAGACCTGGAAGTCGGATTAAACATGTAGATTCGTTAAGCCGTTTTCCCATTATGGTCATCACATCCGAGTTGCAAGCACGAATACACAACGCGCAGCAGAGCGACGAACAATTACAGGGAGTTCAAGAGGTGCTAAAACAACGTCAGTTTGGCGACTACAAGATGATAGGCTCGCTACTCTACAAACAGCGGCAAGGTCAAAACCTACCCGCTTTGTCGAAATGTATGGAGAAAGAAATCGTTACCAGTGCACACAACTTTGGCCACATGGGAGTAAAAATAACGATGCATGCTGTCGAGCAGGAGCATTTTATCCCTCATTTAGAGAGTAAAGTTAAGCAGCACATAGCTAATTGCATACAGTGTATAACGCATAATAGAAAATTAGGTAAACAAGAAGATTTCCTTCATTGCATAGACAAAGGGCAAGTGCCGCTAAACACTATTCATGTTGACCATCTTGGGCACTTGATGCGACGGTTAAGGGGTATAAATACATATTTGCCATAGTGGATGGTTTCTCGAAATTTGCTTGGTTGTTTACTACAAAGTCGACTGATGCAAAAGAAGTTGTAAAACACATGCAGACTTGGATAAATATCTTTGGAAGTCCAGAAATACTGATAAACGACAAGGGTCTCCGTTCACGTCCAACATGTTTAAGGACTTCTGTATACACAACAATATTAACCATATTGAAGTTACGACTGGTGTAGCAAGAGGCAACGTCCAGATAGAACGCGTAAACGTGGTTTAAGCACTAAGACCAGGTGCAAAAAGCGATCAACGCGCATGTCGACGATTCAACTAAACACACACTATTTGAGATTTTGTTCGGCATAAAAATGAGGCATGAGCTGAATGCGGAGTTGATCAAGATGTTGGGAGAAGAAAGTATTCAATATTTAAACGACGAACGTAGCACCATAAGGAAAGAAGCTAGATCCCAGATATCGAAAGCACAAGAAATATACAAATCACAGTACGATAAAAAACGCAAAGCAAGCTATACGTATCTAGTCGGAGATCTTGTTGTATTTAAGTACATACAGTTCAGAGCTGGTAAAAAGCTAGCAAATACAAAATCGTGAAGGTTAAACGTAACAACCGCTATGACGTTGAAAAATCAGCTGACGTCCAGGGGCCCAATCGTACATCGACAAGTGCAGACAATGTTAAATTATGGAGGTTCGTTAAGACCGCAGAAGACGGGTGGTCATATGGGTCAGATGATGATCAGACTGGCCGAGTGTAAAATGGTGACATTCTCTACACAATTATCTACGCTGCATCTGTTAACTACAATCAAGGCATATAAAGAGAGTAAGTGGAGATAGATTGCGACTAACAGCCGAACAGCAGACATCAACAGTAGCCGTAATACTAGAAAGCAATCACTAAAGTACCAGCAGTCATTTTTAATTTTTAATTGTTTTTAATACTTTTACTTTTTATTAACTTTGTATCATTCGTTTGTTTAGTTAAAATATCATACTTCACATACATATAGTAATAGGAGTAACATTCCTACCAAATTTCATCATGATATCTTCAACGACTGCCAAATTACAGCTTGCAAAACTTTTAAATTACCTTCTTTTAAAAGTGGGCGGTGCCACGCCCATTGTCCAAAATTTTGCAAATGTTTTATTCTGCGCCATAAGTTCAACTCACCTACCAAGTTTCATCGCTTTATCCGTCTTTGGTAACGAATTATCGCACTTTTTCGGTTTTTAGAAATTTTCGATATAGAAAAAGTGGGCGTGGTTATAGTCCGATATCGTTCATTTTCAACAGCGTTCTGAGATGAGTGCCCAGGAACCTACATACCAAACTTCATCAAGATACCTCAAAATTTACTCAAGTTATCGTGTTAACGGACGGACGGACATGGCTCAATCAAATTTTTGTTCGATACTGATGATTTTGATATATGGAAGTCTATATCTATCTCGATTCCTTTATACCTGTACAGCCAACCGTTATCCAATCAAAGTTAATATACTCTGTGAGCTCTGCTCAACTGAGTATAAAAACGATGGCCGCTCTGACAGCTGGCGGTGATATCAGATCGCCCCATCCGCAGTGCGGCGAACTCATTTTGATGGATTTACGCGACAGAGGCTGCCACACGTCCCGGGACACTGCAAATGGGGTAAGTGCAATTCATTGATTTTGGGGAGTATAATAAGATATAATACAATAGAACCAATGTAATACAATATGGGTTATAAATAAAATTCTTGGATACATACATACGTAGAAAGGGAGTTGGGACGTGTGACAGCCTATGCCGCGTAAACAGACTATCAAAGTAGTCGTTAATTTGATCACATAGCTCACCAGTGAATATAGGCCGCGAGCTGTTGCATTATCGTGCAGTCATCGGCGTAGTATACAATGGTAAGTCCTTCTGGTGCGGAAGGGGGCTTCGAGTGGAGATTAGAGACAGCCCCTTTGGAACTCTTGTTTAATTCTTATAGGTTTTGATATTACGTTCCTGAACTGCACCGATGCCTGCCTAACACACAGATTATTTGCAGTCCCCCTTTTTAGAGGAAGGGTAGACTGTGTCGAAGGCGTTTGAAAAGTCTAGAGCTACGAGTATTTTTCTATGGTGGCGTTTTTCTTTCATTCCGCAATTTATTTGTGGAGAGGAACAAGTTTAATCCGATCGCCAGATATTCTAATATCTGAAGTCATCAGAATGGCAATCCCGGCAGGCGTACTACTTTATATGGTTTATCAAGTTTGATGGCTTGTGCAACCACTTTGGTGACGATTGTAATAGAAGACGCGTTGTGTTTATGCTTGTGTGCGCATCTGTTGGTCCACCGTCTAGATTTAGAGACTAAGTGTTGTATTACACACTGCCGGGAGGCAGCACTCCACTTGCGCATTTCATCGCATCCGATAGCATTTTGCCGCCGAAGACGATGGATATTTGGGGATTGGGAGGGCAGCGAAAACATTATCTGCGTATGATTTTTGTTTTTTCACTTTCCTTATTTAAAGTTGATGAAAGTTCGCTTATCAGAAATGATGGGTTCGGCTGATCTCAAAGCGAGAGGAGTGCGGGTAGATGTTCGGATGCCAATGTACCATCATCTGCCAGCTGACGCAGTTTACAAGTCCTGCCTTACGATGGAGATATCCATTCGTGTGGGGGCGTCCTCGTTTATTGTGCAGAATGACATATGCTCTATTTTATCCTAAAACATCTCACCTCTACTTCTACGGGATAGGGGCTGTAGAATTTGCGCGCGTCAGGTATACCGATCGTAAAAGGCGATCATAATAACATGTAGCTGATGTCCATCATGTTATTAGTGACGTTTAAAAACATAGCAAATGGACTTCATCTTGTTTGTGATGCTCATAAACAAGGCTAACCAATTCTGGAGTGCTTACTCAAAAGGGAGCAGAGTGGACTCGGAAAAACTGTACCGCGGGGAGCAGGACAAACGAGTTGTGTCCTGAGACAATACATCGCATGATGCTTATATTCAGGTCTTGATTCCTGCCTTGAGGAATTGGATTTATCGCGGGGCTGTGGTTTCATAACGTACTTTCATGGTCACTTCAGTCTTCGAATCAGACAATAAAGCATTCTCTTGGGAGTTATGCGGTCTTCTTCGATGGAAAGCTGGCATAAAGTTTACTTTTGTTCGGCCCACAAGGTAAACTGCCTCTTTACTTGAGTGGGTTTTTGCTCACTCTTCTTTTTGAAATGTTTCAAACTGCGTTACACTATGCTAACCGATGGCATCAGAACTGATACAGTGAAGTATTTGTGCTTAGAATTTAATAGTAGTGGAATTCAAGGTGGAGTTGCCTTACAGTCGGATGTCATTATCCTTAAAATGGTAAGGAGCTTTGGTAGACTCTGTGCCTTACCAAGGTAAGACATTGGGAGTGTACACCCGATCACAAGCTTATTTGGTAAAAAATGATTTGGCTACAAAGAGTTGAGGTCAGGCAACGTGGAGCCGATAGTTGGGCTATTGATCATGCAATTAGATCCGTGTTTGACACCGTGAGGTTGAGTATTTGGGTCAACAAATGGCAAGAGGATGTAAATATTTATGATTTCTTAATTTGCATCGCCCGACCGAACAGATATTCCTCGACGTTTCAGGACACAACCCCTGTGGCTAATGACAGGATCGAATAGATTATACTGCACAGATTTGTGAGTGATAAATGCGATTCCGCCTTCTTTCCTTCTTGCGCGATCATTTTCCATGCACATTGTAGCCAGAAGAGGTCTTCAAAGCAGATTTTGCAAACATTTGGCTTGAAGGTACAAAATGGAATGAAGATGTATCACGAATTACTTCGGAACGTTGGAACACCTTTATGGAAAAGTATCATGAAATTAACAAAATTGGGATACCGCGATAGACACGCTTCTCCCCGTACAGCAAGGTGGAATTTCACGGTTTTTGTGATGCATCAGAAAAAGCGTATGCCGCGGTGATGGAAAAAATTCTAAGAAATCTCAACTTAGGGAATCCAAAAACCTACTTATGGAAAGATTCAACGAATGTACTGGCATGGATACGAAAACCCCCTCGTTCATGGTCAACTTTCGTAGCGCACCGTATTACGAAAATCGTTGAAAAGTTTGGAAAGGATAACTGGCGCCATGTGGATTCGGGATCAAATCCAGCCGACATCGCTAGCAGAGGACTTCCAGCACATGAATTGGTCAACAATTCGCTGTGGTGACAGGGACCTTCTTGGTTACAAGAAGGCATCTCAAAATGGCATACACAAGATACAAATTACAACACGGTTATAGAGGAAAAAAGGGTGAAAGCTCATACAGTCACGACCAAAATGAATTATGAAATTCTGGACGGATTTTAGAATCTACCCAGGACTTTGAGGGTGATATCTTATGTCTTGTGTTCTTCGAAAGAACTTATCCAAAGACAAAATATTCCAATTAATTTTTTTGATACATACGGTGGTTTTCGAAAAAAAAAAACCAATTCAATTTTTATTACATGCCTTGGTTCCGTAAAAAACCAATTAAATTTTTAATACATGCGGTGGTTCCGTGAAAAACCAAATTGAGATTTTTTTGAATAAAGCGGTGCGTCCGTGAATACATTTGAGAATTTTACCAATTAATACACATACTTTTGAGCCATTTTAAAATCAATCACTTTTGATAAATTTTTTCATACAAGTTTACTGCAGTTTTAATTAATTCTTCCAATAAATAGTTAAATCTCCTTAGTGACTATTCACGTGCAAATCAGTTCTCTTATACAAAATTTCCTTTTTCTTTTTCTCAACATTTCAAGTGCAAAAAATTTTCAGACATTCAAATAAGTACTTCATTAATTTCATAGTTTGAACTGAATTATTGGTGCTATTCTGACAACTACATATGTACTTTAGAAGCAAGTGCAAAAAAATTCAGACTCAGAATCCGATTCCGATAATTCAGCATCAAGCTACGAAAGTTTAGCTTCATCCTCGACAGAAGCAGTCATAAACCAGGAAAATAGATTTTCTTTATCAACAGATTTTCCAGGATTCGAAAATTCTTCCATTAAAAATTCAACTTCTAATTTAGATTCAAATCTTAGCGATTCTAATAGCGCAAAACTAATTTCAACTTCTTTTACTTCAAAATCAGATCTTAACGATCCAAATAGTACAAACGTGGCCTCACCTTCTGCTAATTCAGCTCCAGATCTTAACGGTCAAATCATGGCAACACCTTATGAAAAGAGAATTTTTATTAACACATGTGCTAACTCTATTAGAGAAAACTACAGTGGTGATCCTCTTGCACTTGATTCTTTTATAGACAAAATTGCATTACTTGAAAAATTCGCTACTGCAGATTTAACTGATACTTTTATAGTGTTCTTAAAATCTAAACTAGAGGGTAAAGCCCGTGAAGCAATACCAAGACAAGTAAATTCAGTTAACGAAATTAAAACAGCTCTACGTAGTAGGATCAAACCGGACAACTCGAAAGTTGTAGCAGGGAAAATTGCACCGTTGCACGTTAATAACAATAATTATACAGATTTTGCGAAAAAAGTTGAAGATTTAGCTGACTCTCTTGATCGGTCTCTTATTATTGAAGGGATCACTCAAGCGAAAGCTCACGAAATGGCAGTCGAACAAACTGTTAACGTGCAAAATGAAATTTAGTAAAAACCATTTTAGCCTCAACAGCATTTACTGATCCGAAAGACGTAGTAGCAAAATTAATTGTAGAACAAAACAACGAAGTAACTGAACGTCAGGTTCTAGCTTTTCGATCACGTGGTAACAGTACATTCAGAAATTCACGTGGTAGTTATCGTGGCTTTTACCCAAACCGCGGCTATACTGGCTATAGAAACAATAATTCATTTGCATACAACAGCAACTATAACGGCAACAATAATCAAAGATATACGAATTATAATGGAAACAGATACCAGAATTACAACAATAATAATACGCGTCCAAATACAAATTCTAATCCAAATACAAATATTAGTAACAATAGAGGTAACAATTCTAGATCATCCAACGGTAGAGGTAGAAACGCAAACGTTCGCGCTTTAAACGCCAGTGCCCCTCAGGAGCGAACATTGAGGGAGGACGAATTAAGCGAGTAAGCGAACTTCCCTCACCAATAGCCACTCTGATTTAATAGAATTACAACTTAACGAGTCACAAAAATTTTGTTCTTTCCTAGTAGACACTCAAGCGGACATTTCTTTAATAAAGATATCATGTTTAGCCAGAAATATTTCCTTAAATACGAACGACATTATTAACATTACCGGTGTCACTTCCAATTCAGTTTCGACTTTAGGTAAAATTACCGTAAATTTAAATTTTTCTAACGTTTCTATTAAATATACTTTACATGTAGTAAATGAAGACTAATATTCCATCCGATGGCATACTGGGTAAAGATTTTCTGAAAATTAACAAATGCATTATTAACTATGAAAGAAATAGTATTTCCTTTTGGGTAGGTAATGAAAAAGTTGCGATACCAATCCTGCACGGAACAGAAAGCGACAGTTGTATCATTCCGAAAAGATGTGAAATATTCAGACTTTTTGATTTAGGAGATTCACCCGAACCACTTTTCGTGGACTCGCAGGAAATTGAAAAAGGTGTTTTCACAGCTAGGTGCATTGCTAATTCCAGTAACCCAATAATTAAAGTCATAAATACCACGGATGATATAAAGTATGTCAAAAGAAAAAGTATTCGGACAGAAAAACTTTCAAATTATAATGTTTATGCAATTAACAAGACAGAAACAGAAGAGAAACGAACGAAAAAACTTATTTCAATTTTAAAAAATCAAATACCGCAACATTCTCAAAGTAAACTAATTGACCTTTGCATAGATTATGCCGACATTTTCGCTCTTGACACGGACAAAATGACTTTAAATAACTTTTACGAGCAAAAATTAAGACTGACAGACAACGAACCGGTATATGTTAAAAACTATAGATTGCCATACTCTCAACGCGAAGAAATAAATCGCCAAGTAAATAAATTGTTAGACAATGATTTGATTGAACCCAGTTATTCGAATTACAATAGTCCTTTGATTGTAGTCCCAAAGAAAGATACAAATGGTCAAAAAGCATATCGTATGTGCGTACATTTTCGCGCAGTAAACAAAAAACTCATCGCTGATAAATTTCCACTAGCTAGAGTTGACGATATTTTGGACAATCTCGGTAGAGCAAAATATTTTTCCACATTAGATCTTTTTTCAGGATTTCATCAAATCCCCTTGCATCCTGACTCTAGTGACATTACGTCTTTGAGCACTGACCGTGGCGCATTTAGATGGAAAGTGCTTCCATTCGGCTTAAATATAGCACCAAATTCATTCTCACGAATGATGACAATAGCTTTTTCGGGTACACCACCCAATGTCGCATTTTTGTACGTCGACAATATTATCGTCATAGGTTGTAGTGAAGCACACCTTATTAAAAATCATTCAAAAGTTTTCGATATTGTAGGTCTTTTAATCTCAAACTTAACCCAAATAAATGCAACTTTTTACGACCGGAAGTTACAATTTTAGGTCACAAATGTTCAGCCAAAGGTTTGTTGCCAGACGACTCTAAAATAAACGCAGTTAAAAAGTATACGAAACCGACTGATAAAGACGCGGTACGACGATTCGTCGCGTTTGCAAACTATTACAGACGGTTTATACCTAATTTTGCGTCTCTGGCAGCGCCTCTAAATCGATTAAGCAGAAAAAGAGTTGAATTTGTATGGGATGTAGAGTGCGAAAGAGCATTTTTATCTTTGAAAGCAGCGTTACTTTCACCTAAATTACTTCAATATCCAGATTTTACTAAACAATTCATTATTACAGTTGATGCTTTCACAACTGGATGTGGCGCTATTTTGAGTCAAGAACAACAAGGTAGTGATCTACCAATTTGTTTCGCTTCTAAAACATTTAATAAAGCCGAACAGAAAAAACCCATTATAGAATTAGAACTTTTAGCTATTTACTTCGCAATAAAGCAATTTCGACCATATGTGTATGGTACCCATTTTATTGTAAAGTCAGATCATAGACCTCTAGTATTCTTATTCAACATGAAAAACCCATCTTCATAACTTTCAAGAATAAGACTGGAACTATCTGAATATAACTTTACTATTGTATACATAAAAGGTAAATCAAACGTTTGTGCTGATGCACTATCGCGTATAACAATCGATAAGATTAAAGAAGCTAACAAACAAATTTTGGCAGTACAGACAAGAGCCATGACAAAAAAGGCAATCGACAAAAATTTACATAGGAAAACAGACAAAAACGACGGAAAAAAAATTACTTTACATGTCTACGACAAATTTTCATTTAATTTTTCGAAAAAAGTCCCACGAATAAGATCCGCAATTACGTACGATAAAAATAATAAAACAACAAATTTAAGAATTTTTGCGCATATTAAACATAAGAAACTCGAGTTACTTAGTTTTGAGCTTGTTAACGAAATAATGACTTTAGAGAAATTACTTTCGAGGCTTGAATCAGAAGCCGGCAAACGCAAAATTAAGCAAATTTAATGGCCTAAAAACGATATTATGTTCGAACATTATACTATTACAAATTTCAAAAATATTGGAAATCAAATTTTAAAACCATTAGAAATTATTTTAACAGATCCAGTGGAGACAGTAACAGATGAAGATACAAAATTAAAACTTATGAAAATTTACCATAATGATCCCATTTCTGGTGGACATTGCGGAATGAAAAGACTTTAGGCAAAATTGCGAACAAAATTTTATTGGAAGAAAATGACTCGTGATATATCGAAATATATCAAAAATTGTAAAGATTGTCTGTTAAACAAGGTTAAGCCTAAAGCAAAAGAAAAACTTGTTTTAACACCAACTCCTTGTAAACCATTCGATATACTAGTAATTGACACAATAGGACCCCTACCTGAGTCCAAATATGGTAACAAGTTCGCACTTACCATGATTTGCGACATGACTAAATATCTGGTAACAGTCGCTGTACCAGACAAATCGGCAAAAACCATCGCTTCAGCAATTTTTGAAGGATTCATTTTAACTTACGGCACAATGAATGCCATAAAATCAGATTTAGGTACTGAATTTAAAAATGAATTATTTGAAGAATTAACTAAACTTTTAAATATTCAACATAATTTTTCAACTGCATACCATCATGAAACTGTTGGCACGATTGAACGTAATCATAGAGTTTTTAATGAATACTTACGTGCATTTTTACAAGATACTTTTTCTGATTGGGATGTTTATTTAAAATACTTTACTTTCCTACACAATACTACGAGTAGCAAAGTTTTCGACAACCAATTTTCGCCTTACGAGTTAGAATTTGGAAAAAGGCAACTTTGCCTAATGAATTAAGTAAAGAAAAAATTGACCCGATCTATAATGTCGAAAACTATGCCAAAGAAGTTAAGTTTAGGATGCAGAAAACGCACAAAATGTCACAAAATATAATAAATAAAAATAAGTTACAAAGTAAAAATCTGTACGATAAAACGGCACGACCTTTAATTGTAAAAACCGGAGATAAAGTACTTCTACAGAAAGAACCACATCATAAACACGAAAATATTTATCTAGGTCCGTTTATTATAACTAAAATTAACGAACCTAACGTAACTATTTTCGATGAAGTTACAAAAAAAGAAAAAGAACTACACAAAAATCGACTTATAAAAGTAGAGTAACATTTTATACCAACGTAGAAAAATCCAAAATTTTCTAAATTTTTATTGCTAACATAAATAGCAAGAATTGTTAAATAGCCAAGAAGGCATAACAACTATTAAAACAAAAAAAAAACCATAAACACTAATGCAATGTAATGTTAACGACAATAAATGTAGATATATAATAATGTCTATGCATTCCAGTAAATTGATTTATGTACAAAATAAAAAAAAAAAAGAAAGAAACATGCATACAGCCAATAAGGCAGAACACAAATCTATATTTAAAACCATAACCATAACGGTTGGTTGTACAGGTATAAAGGAATCGAGATAGATATAGACTTCCATATATCAAAATCATCAGTATCGAAAAAAAATTCGATTGAGCAATGTCCGTCCGTCCGTCTGTCCGTTAACACGATAACTTGAGTAAATTTTGAGGTATCTTGATGAAATTTGGTATGTAGGTTCCTGGGCATTCATCTCAGATAGCTATTTAAAATGAACGATATCGGACAATAACCACGCCCACTTTTTCGATATCGAAAATTTCGAAAAATCGAAAAAGTTCGATAATTCCTTACCAAATACGGATAAAGCGATGAAACTTGGGAGGTGAGTTGGACTTATGACGCAGAATAGAAAACTAGTAAAATTTTGGACAATGGGCGTGGCACCGCCCACTGTTAAAAGAAGGTAATTTAGAAGTTTTGCAAGCTGTAATTTGGCAGTCGTTGAAGATATCATGATGAAATTTGGCAGGAACGTTACACTTATTACTATATGCCTGTTTAATAAAAATTAGCAAAATCGGAGAACGACCACGCCCACTTTTAAAAAATTTTTTTTTTTAAATTCAAATTTTAAAAGAAAATTTAATATCTTTACAGTATATAAGTAAATTATGTCAACATTCAACTCCAGTAATGATATGGTGCAACAAAATACAAAAATAAAAGAAAATTTCAAAATGGGCGTGGCTCCGCCCTTTTTCATTTAATTTGTCTAGGACACTTTTAATGCCATAAGTCGAACAAAAATTTACCAATCTTTGTGAAATTTGGTAGAGGCTTAGAGTCTAGGACGATAACTGTTTTTTGTGAAAAAGGGCGAAATCGGTTGAAGCCACGCCCAGTTTTTATACACAGTCGACCCTCTGTCCTTCCGCTCGGCCGTTAACACGATAACTTGAGCAAAAATCGATATATCTTTACTAAATTCAGTTGACGTACTTATCTGAACTCACTTTGTATTGGTGTAAAAAATGGCCGAAATCCGACTATGACCACGCCCACTTTTTCGATATCGAAAATTACGAAAAATAAAAAAATGCCATAATTATATACCAAATACGAAAAAAGGGATGAAACATGGTAATTGTATTGGTATATTGACGCAAAATATAACTTTAGAAAAAAACTTGGTAAAATGGGTGTGACACCTACCATATGAAGTAGAAGAAAACGAAAAAGTTTTGCAGGGCGAAATCAAAGCCCTTGGAATCTTGGGAGGAATACTGTTCGTGGTATTACATATATAAATAAATTAGCGGTACCCGACAGATGATGTTCTGGATCACCCTGGTCCACATTTTGTTCGATATCTCGAAAACGCCTTCACATATACAACTAAGGCCCACTCCCTTTTAAAATACTCATTAACACCTTTCATTTGATATCCATATCGTACAAACAAATTCTAGAGTCGCCCCTGGTCCACCTTTATGGCGATATTTCGAAAAGGCGCCCACCTTAAGAACTAAGGCCCACGCCCTTTTAAAATATTCATTAACACCTTTCATTTGATACCCATATCGTACAAACAAATTCTAGAGTCACCCCTGGCCCACCTTTATGGCGATATCTAGAAAAGGCATCCACCTATAGAAATAAGGCCCACGCCCTTTTAAAATACTCATTAACACCTTTCATTTGATACCCATATAGTACAAACAAATTCTAGAGTCACCCCTGGTCCACGTTTATGGCGATATCTCGAAAAGGCGTCCACATATAGAACTAAGGCACACGCCCTTTTAAAATACTCATTAACACCTTTCATTTGGTACCCATATCGTACAAACAAATTCTAGAGTCAGCCCTGGTCCACCTTTATGGCGATATCTCGAAAAGGCGTCCACCTATAGAACTAAGGCCCACGCCCTTTTAAAATACTCATTAACACCTTTCATTTGATACCCATATTATACAAACGCATTCTAGAGTCACCCCTGGTCCACTTTTATAACGATATTCCGAAAAGGCGTCCACCTATAGAACTAAGGCCCACTCCCTTTTAAAACACTTATTAACACCTTTCGTTTGATACCCATATTGTACAAACGCATTCTAGAGTCAACTCTGGTCCACTTTTATAACGATATTCCGAAAAGGCGTCCACCTATAGAATTAAGGCCCACTCCCTTTCAAAATACTCATTAACACCTTTCATTTGATACCCATATAGTACAAACAAATTCTAGAGACACCCCTGTTCCACCTTTATGGCGATATTTCGAAAAGGCGTCCACCTATGGAACTAAGGATCACGCACTTTCAAAATACTCATTAACACCCTTCATTTGATAACCATATCGTACAAACAAATTCTAGAGTCACCCCTGGTCCACCTTTATGGCGATATCTCGAAAAGGCGTCCACCTATAGAACTAAGGCCCACGCCCTTTTAAAATACATTTTAACACCTTTCATTTGATACCCATATTGTACAAACGCATTCTAGAGTCACCCCTGGTCCACTTTTATAACGATATTCCGAAAAGGCGTCCACCTATATAACTAAGGCCCACTCCGTTTTAAAACACTTATTAACACTTTTCGTTTGATACCCATATTGTACAAACAGCATTCTAAAGTCAACCCTGGTCCACTTTTATAACGATATTCCGAAAAGGCGTCCACCTATAGAACTAAGGCCCACTCCCTTTCAAAATACTCATTAACACCTTTCATTTGATACCCATATAGTACAAACAAATTCTAGAGTCACCCCTGTTCCACCTTTATGGCGATATTTCGAAAAGGCGTCCACCTATGGAACTAAGGATCACGCACTTTCAAAATACTCATTAACACCCTTCATTTGATAACCATATCGTACAAACAAATTCTAGAGTCACCCCTGGTCCACCTTTATGGCGATATCTCGAAAAGGCGTCCACCTATAGAACTAAGGCCCACGCCCTTTTAAAATACATTTTAACACCTTTCATTTGATACCCATATAGTACAAACAAATTCTAGAGTCACCCCTGGTCCACCTTTATGGCGATATCTCGAAAAGGCGTCCACATATAGAACTAAGGCCCACGCCCTCTTAAAATACTCATTAACACCTTTCATTTGATACTCATAACGTACAAACAAATTCTAGAGTCACCCCTGATCCATCTTTATGGCGATATCTCGAAACGGCGCCCATCTATTGTACAAACGCATTCTAGAGTCACCCCTGGTCCACTTTTATAACGATATTCCGAAAAGGCATCCACCTATAGAACTAAGGCCCACTCCGTTTTAAAACACTTATTAACACTTTTCGTTTGATACCAATATTGTACAAACAGCATTCTAAAGTCAACCCTGGTCCACTTTTATAACGATATTCCGAAAAGGCGTCCACCTATAGAACTAAGGCCCACTCCCTTTCAAAATACTCATTAACAACTTTCATTTGATACCCATATAGTACAAACAAATTCTAGAGTCACCCCTGGTCCACCTTTATGGCGATATCTCGAAAAGGCGTCCACATATAGAACTAAGGCCCACGCCCTTTTAAAATACTCATTAATACCTTTCATTTGATACCCATATCGTACAAAATAAATTCTAGAGTCACCCCTGCACCACCTTTATGGCGATATCTCGAAAAGGCGTCCACCTATAGAACTTAGGCCCACTACCTTTTAAAATTATCATTAACACATTTCATTTGATACCCATATCGTACAAACAAATTCTAGAATCAGGCCTGGTCCACCTTTATGGCGATATCCCTAAATGGCGTCCATCTATAGAACTATGGTCCACTTCCTCTTAAAATACTCTTTAATACCTTCCATTTGACACACATGTCATACAAACACATTCCAGGGTTACCCTAGGTTCTTTTTACAACATGGTGATTTTCCCTTACTTTATCTCCACAGCTCTCAACTGAGTATGTTATGTTCGGTTACACCCGAACTTAGCCTTCCTTACTTGTTTCCATATAAATTTAAGAAAATGACAATTCATAAACAAACTGTATTATATAAAGAAAACAGACATAAAACAAAAAAAAAAAAAAAAAACACAGACCACAATGTAATGTTAGATACTAAAATAAAGTTTACTTAGCCATAAAATTGGTCCGAACTAACGAATTACAAAAAAGGAAGGTGCACCCTAATATTCGTTCGTTCGAAACAATTGATAACATAAAAAGATGGATGTGACAAATGAAATGTGATCGATCCATTTGCCAAATTCACTCTTTTTTTTAAGGAAAGATGATGTAAGGATAAACTAACCTTCACATCCGTTAAAATAATTTAAGCTATGGCAACGCGAATGTCAAATGCAGCTGCGGCTCACGTCACTGACAGAAAAAATTATTAGACATAATAAATTTTCACTTAAGCCGGACGGACGTGTCCAAAGAAAAAGTTTTTGTTTAATTGTTTTTGGAAGTCGGAACTTTTTATCGTGATCGCCGTGTGACCACGTTTCTATTGAGAATTCTAATTTCGATACCTTTGAGGAGGTAATTGTTGAAACAACCGGAAAATTGGCTGAGTGGTATAACACAGCGACGATTTGGAGGCGGCGCCCTCCCAGGTGGATATTTTGGGTAAGCAGCAAGGAGATAACCTGTTGGGTTATCTCACAGTACATTGGAGTGGTCTTGACAATTTGATTTCCGCAAAAAGACTGTACCGGTTCCACAAATTATTCCTTTGAATGTAATTAGTAAATATCGCAACTCTTAGGCAGATTACACCAGCTGAAGGGGTGGCACGTTCCCATTGAAAATACCGAAATCGTTTTTTTTTTAATTTTCTAAAATAATGTCCGAAAAAATCTTATAAAAAGTTGAAGCATGCTGTTTTACTTATGGTGTATTTATAAGCAGAAAATGAAAAAGAAAACAGTCAAGCATTTTCCAATGTTTCAGAGCCAACTGACGTATCAAGTCACACATTTCTCCCACATTGGATAAGGACCACGCCCATTTTATAAACATTATTTTAAGGATCAAAGATCAACTTGCTTTCTAAATACCAATATAACAAGAAATTTAAGAAACTAAAATATTTTAAATTTGTGTTTCACCCCTCCTTTTTCGACCATTCATTATACAGCGTCTCGATAGCCATTGCTGGAAGAAGAATTGAAATATTGTGAAGAAAGTACTTATCCTTATTTTTTTTTTAAATCTGAATATTTCTAATAAAATCGACCAAAATCATTAAAAAGCACCCCCCTTTTTAAACGGTTTTATTTAGCTTGGCTGGCACGAATTTTGTAATTGAAATTTAAGTAACTTCCCGATAAGCTACAAGGTTGAAACTTGGAATATAGTTCAGAACCGATGACAATACAATAATAGGAAAAAATCGCCGCTAGGTGGCGCAAGGATCGAGATATTCACAAAAATCGTATTTGTGGTCCGATTTGGCGCATATTTGGAACACATAATACATACAAGAATAGAAAGCGACCTATGAAAAAAAATCGCCGCTAGGTGGCGCAAAGATCGAGATATTCACAAAAATCGTATATGTGGTCCGATTTGGCTCATATTTGGAACACATAATACATACAAGAATAGAAAGCGACCTATGAAAAAATCGCCGCTAGGTGGCGCAGGGATCGAGATATTCAAAATAATCGTATTTGTAGTCTGATTTGGCTCATATTTGGAACACATAATACATACAAGAATAGAAAGCGACCTATGAAAAAAATCGCCGCTAGGTGGCGCAAAGATCGAGATATTCACAAAAATCGTATTTGTGGTCCGATTTGGAATAAATATTACATACAGTCCCGTAGAAGTGACATCAAAATATTTTGGAGTTGGAGGAGGGAAAAGCATACGTGGCACAGAGTCGAGTAAAGTCTTTGGAAGGATTATGTGTTGAGGACTTATATTGCAATAAATTGTCGGGAAAGAGTCCTTGTAATAATGAGTCACAAAATGAACTAAATAGAATAAGAAACAATGGGCAATTAAATAAAGACTGAAAACTTGAAAATAAAATAATAAAAAAAAAATGTTTAAGTTAACGGTTTTATTGAAAACAATACTTACATGAAGTAATAATAATACTAAAAGCTAGAAAATAATTAGGTAGGTCATAGGTACTAGTCATCGCACTCCTCATCAATCTAGGGCGTTGATCAGACAATTAAATAAAAGCGTTGGCCTTGTTAAATTTCTATTGGTAGTCTATATAAGGCCAACTGAACTTTAATCAGGTTATGCTACGCCTCATATTTTTAGAAATTTCACGCGCCCAACGCTTTTATTTAATTGTCTGATCAACGCCCTAGATTGATGAGGAGTGCGATGACTAGTACCTATGACCTACCTAATTATTTTCTAGCTTTTAGTATTATTTTTACTTCATATAAATATTGTCTTCAATAAAACCATTTAACCTAAAAATTTTTTTAAATTATTTTATTTCACTTAGTGTCAAAAAACTGAAAATATTCGATAACCCTCAGCGATGAATATATTGTCCAGCTGCACCCGAACTTAGAGGCCCTTTCTTGTTCCAATTTTTTTTGAATTTTTTTGTTTCAAAACTGTATTCTGGTACTCCATTAACTTAACAAAGCAGTCTGCCGAATCATTTACAACTGTTAAATTCTTAGCAACATGAATTCCTATTTAAATCCGGACTCATTATGCCATTTGGCTTTCCAACAACGTCGTTAAATTTATTGGCTAAATAAAAAACCATTTATTATTTATTTTATTATTTATTATAAAAATCTATTTTAGACCAGTGGCCACTAAAATTAAAACTGTGGCTGTGTTAGTAAGACTAAAATCATCGTAGAGCTAGTGGTTTAGTTGTTGATAAAAAAAGCAATGAGGTAGGGCGTTGCGTTTAACGAAATCTTATTTATTATGAGTAGATTGCACATATTTTTATGGAGAACGACAGATGAAGCGACACTGACGCAAGCAAAGCATAAGAAGAAGAATTCGACATTTGCTTTGGATAAGTGTGCTTTTACAATCAGCTAGTGAAATTATTTTTCCCAATCGTTGGTTTTAAAATTTTTCATAGTTATAAAATATATGAAAGCAAGGCATGAAATATGTTAGCAAATATTTTTCTTGTATAGTTTATAACAGTTCTTTGCGAAATTTTTTATGTGAATGGGCAAGGCGAAATAAACTTCAATTGGTAAGTCTGAAGTGCCTTTATATTTACAAACGCAACATCTTGCGTAATTGTGGCGATATTACTGGCATGTAAACGATTGCGTTGAACGCATCTATATGAAAAAGTTGATTGTGGCTCTGCCATG
The DNA here is from genome assembly GCF_040869045.1 of Eurosta solidaginis. Lineage (NCBI taxonomy): Eukaryota > Metazoa > Arthropoda > Insecta > Diptera > Tephritidae > Eurosta > Eurosta solidaginis. Next base: position 178,030,540 of record NC_090320.1, read on the forward strand.
AAGCTCCAATTGATGCAAACCGCACCGTGGAGTGAATTAAAGTTTATTATTTGAATAAATGGAAGAAAAAAGTATGGAAATAACGAAGGAGTTTTATAGACATTTGTGGGACCTGGTACCAGAAGCAGCTTTTTTATTTTTAGATGCGGATATAGATCTTGAAGTGGAGAAAAATACGGTTAAAAAATTTATTTTATTTTTCTAAAACAAAAAAAAAAAAACTCAAAAAGATTTTCAATTTTCACTTATTTTTCGAAAGTGGGACCAAAAAGAGAAATAATTTTATTAATAATTTGCTGACCAGTTTGTTATTTATTAGAATTTTATTAGGCTTTGCTGGTCTAGTGTAGTTAGTCCAAGTAAAAACTCGTACTTTTTCTCCAATATCACCCTACGTTTCGCCAAGCTCCTTGGCATCCTCAGGGGTATAATCTTTATTTTAAACAAAAATAACAAAAAACCAAACAAAAACAAACAGAAAATCAATTTTTGAAAACACATAAATCACTATAAAAACATTGGTGACAAACTTACATAAAAAGTATTAAATTAACGTGTAAACATCGCACAACATAAAACAACAAACACTTAAAACTAAAATCATCCATCAGTACCATGGTCATTGGGTACTTTTGTCATACTAAAATGTCATAAACAAGCCAAATAGCTAGCAGCAATAAACTTGGTGTCTTCTTTTCTGTTCATCGTTCTCTCCCTACTTTGTAATATGTGTAAGCTTTCCAACGTGTATCTCGTCTTTTCTCTCTTCTCCACGTCTATTATTGTTGCATTTTTTAGATCAGGTGTATGTCCGTGTGTTATTGCGTGTTGAGCAAGTGCAGTGCTGTTCTTCTTCTTTCTTATATCGGCGTCGTGCTCTGCCAGTCGGGTTCCTAGTGCCCGTTTCGTTGTTCCAACGTAGATTTTGTTGCAGTTCTCGTTGTCTCCACCTTTGCATGGAATTTGGTAAACCACGTTGTTTTGTTGGTGTGGTTCTATACGGCTTTTTGTACGTGTAAAAATGGTGGAGAGTGTGCAGTTCGATTTGTATGCGAGAGATATGTTCGGTGTTTGTTTTTTCATGTCTTGATTGAAGTTTTCCGTAGGCTTCGGAATGTATGTGACACTGTGGTATTGCTTTGTCTCCCTTGTGTTGTTAGTTGATGTTATTTCTTGCGCTTTGTTTACTTCTAATAATTTGTGTTGTATTAGGGATGTAATTAAGTGGCTCGGGTAATTATTGTTTATTAGTATGCTGTATATTTTTGTTTTATTTTTTCCCCAGAACTGTTTGTGGCTTAACGTAAATATTTTGTGTATGAGGCTTTTTGCTGTATTTACTTTGTATTTTGTGGGCTGCGAGGATATAAAGTTTATTATCCTGCCGGAGGATATGGATTTAGAATACCAGTCCAGCACTATTTCGTTGTTTTTCCTGTGAATAAGGACATCCAAAAACGGGATCATCAAATTCTCTTCTTTCTGCATCGTAAATTTCAGTTTGTTGTGGTATCTGTTCAATGTGTTTAGAATTATGTCTAAGTCGTTTCGTTTGACGATCGCAAAAACATCGTCCACGTACTTTACTATAAACTTCAGTTGTATGTTGTGGGTTTGCTTCAGTTCGGAGATGGTGTTGTCCAGCAAATCGTCCATTATAATGTCTGCTATGGTCGGGGAGAGTGGGTTTCCCATTGGCATTCCGAAACTTTGTGTGAAAATTTGGTCATCATACATGAAGTAGTTGTTGTCGTTCAGGCAGAAGTTTAAAATTTTAAGGAACTTGTTTTTTGGTATCATTGAGTGTATTTTGCTGAATTTGGTCATTATTATTTTGATGGCTAAGTATATTGGTATGTTGGTGAACAACGATACCACATCGAATGAGACCAGTATATCTTCTTCTGATAGTTTCATGTTATCCAGTCTTTCTTTGAGTCTGTAGGAGTTCTTTATGTTGTATTCGTCTGACGTTAAGTTAGTTAGTATCTTCCCAATGTATTTTGATAGACCATAACATGGAACGCCGACAGATGACGCAATGGGACGTAAGGGAATATCCGTTTTGTGGATCTTAGGCAGACCGTAGAGTCTAGGTGCTGTGGCCGCGGTGCAAGTTAGTTGCCTTTTTTCTTTGAAATCTATTATTTTGTTTTTGTAAAATTCGTCGACTAGGTTGTTATTTTGTTTTTGTAGTGCGTTTGTGGGGTCAGTCCTCGCTTTTTTATGCGTATTTTTGTCTTCAAGTAGCCTGTTCATTTTTTCGTTGTAGTAAGTTCTATACATTGCCACTGTCTTGTTCCCTTTGTCTGAGTCCGTCACAATTATGTCTTTGTGTTTCTTTAAAAATTCTGTAGTTTTTCTGTATGCTTCTAAGATGAATTTGTCCGTTGGGTTATGCTTGGTATGTCGTTTGAATTGCATTATTCTGCTGCTGAGTTTGGTTCTCTCAATTTCTCTTTCTCTTTCATCTTCTATTTGTTGTATAACCTGTTCCATCTCCGCTATTGTCTTAAGAGGTTTGAAGCTGGAATTTGTTGTGGGTAAGGTAAATTTTTTACCAAGAGAAAGTAGCCATTTTACTTCCTCGGGAAAATGAATTTCAGTTTTGTTTACAAACCAGTCATTGTTCACTCTTATGCCCAGTTTTTTTAGATGTGTTTGTTTTAGTCTTTCCAGCTTTGTTGATTGTGTTGTTTGTCTCTCGATAGCAACCCGTTGGTTCAGTAGTGTTTGATTTTGTATGACGGAGTTGTAATCAAATTCACTCAGACTGCGTTTCAGTCGTTGCTCTGCATGCAAAACTTGGTCTTTTGTCGTTTTTATGTCGATGTTTGTTTGTGTAATCTCTATGTTCATTAATTTCTTAAGGAATAGCCGCTTTTCTTTTTCTAGGAGCCCGTTTATATTGTTTGAATTTGTTTTTATGGTTATTTTCTTTGTAGAGTTTGTCAAGTGGTCGGGTAATATGTCATATTTCCTACATTATAATAGGAAATTGAGTTGCGATGTTTGTTGGGTTAGTTTTTGTTTTTGTTTGCTGTGATGTTTTAGCATTGTACAAATCTCTTCTCCATATTTGTACTTCATGTGTTTGTAGAAGTTCTTCATGGTTTTGTTATTCCTTTTGTTGTTGTAATGGAATAATAGATGTAAGCTTTTTATCGGCAGGCCTTCCGAAAAGGTTAAATTTATTAATAATTTGCTGACCAGTTTGTTATTTATTAGAATTTTATTAGGCTTTGCTGGTCTAGTGTAGTTAGTCCAAGTAAAAACTCGTACTTTTTCTCCAATATCACCCTACGTTTCGCCAAGCTCCTTGGCATCCTCATGGGTATAATCTTTATTTTAAACAAAAATAACAAAAAACCAAACAAAAACAAACAGAAAATCAATTTATGAAAACACATAAATCACTATAAAAACATTGGTGACAAACTTACATAAAAAGTATTAAATTAACGTGTAAACATCGCACAACATAAAACAACAAACACTTAAAACTAAAATCATCCATCAGTACCATGGTCATTGGGTACTTTTGTCATACTAAAATGTCATAAACAAGCCAAATAGCTAGCAGCAATAAACTTGGTGTCTTCTTTTCTGTTCATCGTTCTCTCCCTACTTTGTAATATGTGTAAGCTTTCCAACGTGTATCTCGTCTTTTCTCTCTTCTCCACGTCTATTATTGTTGCATTTTTTAGATCAGGTGTATATCCGTGTGTTATTGCGTGTTGAGCAAGTGCAGTGCTGTTCTTCTTCTTTCTTATATCGTCGTCGTGCTCTGCCAGTCGGGTTCCTAGTGCCCGTTTCGTTGTTCCAACGTAGATTTTGTTGCAGTTCTCGTTGTCTCCACCTTTGCATGGGATTTGGTAAACCACGTTGTTTTGTTGGTGGGGTTCTATACGGCTTTTTGTACGTGTAAAAATGGTAGAGAGTGTGCAGTTCGATTTGTATGCGAGAGATATGTTCGGTGTTTGTTTTTTCATGTCTTGATTGAAGTTTTCCGTAAGCTTCGGAATGTATGTGACACTGTGGTATTGCTTTGTCTCCCTTGTGTTGTTAGTTGATGTTATTTCTTGCGCTTTGTTTACTTCTAATAATTTGTGTTGTATTAGGGATGTAATTAAGTGGCTCGGGTAATTATTGTTTATTAGTATGCTGTATATTTTTGTTTTATTTTTCCCCCAGAACTGTTTGTGGCTTAACGTAAATATTTTGTGTATGAGGCTTTTTGCTGTATTTACTTTGTATTTTGTGGGCTGCGAGGATATAAAGTTTATTATCCTGCCGGAGGATATGGATTTAGAATACCAGTCCAGCACTATTTCGTTGTTTTTCCTGTGAATAAGGACATCCAAAAACGGGATCATCAAATTCTCTTCTTTCTGCATCGTAAATTTCAGTTTGTTGTGGTATCTGTTCAATGTGTTTAGAATTATGTCTAAGTCGTTTCGTTTGACGATCGCAAAAACATCGTCCACGTACTTTACTATAAACTTCAGTTGTATGTTGTGGGTTTGCTTCAGTTCGGAGATGGTGTTGTCCAGCAAATCGTTCATTATAATGTCTGCTATGGTCGGGGAGAGTGGGTTTCCCATTGGCATTCCGAAACTTTGTGTGAAAATTTGGTCATCATACATGAAGTAGTTGTTGTCGTTCAGGTAGAAGTTTAAAATTTTAAGGAACTTGTTTTTTGGTATCATTGAGTGTATTTTGCTGAATTTGGTCATTATTATTTTGATGGCTAAGTATATTGGTATGTTGGTGAACAACGATACCACATCGAATGAGACCAGTATATCTTCTTCTGATAGTTTCATGTTATCCAGTCTTTTTTTGAGTCTGTAGGAGTTCTTTATGTTGTATTCGTCTGACGTTAAGTTAGTTAGTATCTTCCCAATGTATTTTGATAGACCATAACATGGAACGCCGACAGATGACGCAATGGGACGTAAGGGAATATCCGTTTTGTGGATCTTAGGCAGACCGTAGAGTCTAGGTGCTGTGGCCGCGGTGCAAGTTAGTTGCCTTTTTTCTTTGAAATCTATTATTTTGTTTTTGTAAAGTTCGTCGACTAGGTTGTTGTTTTGTTTTTGTAGTGTGTTTGTGGGGTCAGTCCTCGCTTTTTATACTCAGTTGAGCAGAGCTCACAGAGTATATTAAGTTTGATTGGATAACGGTTGGTTGTACATATATAAAGGAATCGAAATAGATATAGACTTCCATATATCAAAATAATCAGGATCGAAAAAAAGTTTGATTGAGCCATGTCCGTCCGTCCGACCGTCCGTTATCACGATAACTTAAGTAAATTTTGAGGTATCTTGATGAAATTTGGTATGCAGGTTCCTGAGCACTCATCTCAGATCGCTATTTAAAATGAACGATATCGGATTATAACCACGCCCACTTTTTCGATATCGAAAATTTCGAAAAACCGAAAAAGTGCGATAATTCATTACAAAAGACAGATAAAGCGACGAAACTTGGTAGATGGGTTGAACTTATGACGCAGAATAGAAAATTTTTAAAATTTTGGACAATGGGCGTGGCACCGCCCACTTTTAAAAGAAGGTAATTTAAAACTTTTGCAAGCTGTAATTTGGCAACCGTTGAAGATATCATGATGACATTTGGCAGGAACGTTACTCCTATTACTATATGTACGTGTAATAAAAATTAGCAAAATCGGGAAGGACCACGCCCACTTTTAAAAAAAATTTTTTTTTTTAAGTAAAATTTTAACAAAAAATTTAATATCTTTACAGTATATAAGTAAATTATGTCAACATTCAACTCCAGTAATGATATGGTGCAACAAAATACAAAAATAAAAGAAAATTTCAAAATGGGCGTGGCTCCGCCCTTTTTCATTTAATTTGTCTAGGATACTTTTAACGCCATAAGTCGAACAAAAATTAACCAATCCTTTTGAAATTTGGTGGGTACATAGATTTTATGACGTTAACTGTTTTCTGTGAAAATGGGCGAAATCGGTCGATTTCACGCCCAGTCGTCCGTCTGTCCTTCCGCATGGCCGTTAACACGATAACTTGAGCAAAAATCGACATATCTTTAATGAACCTAGTTCACGTGCTTACTTGAACTCACTTTATCTTGGTATGAAAAATGAACGAAATCCGACTATGACCACGCCCACTTTTTCGATATCGAAAATTACGAAAAATGAAAAAATGCCATAATTCTATACCAAATACGAAGAAAAGGATGAAACATGGTAAGGTAATTGGATTGTTTTATTGACGCGAAATATAACTTTAGAAAAAACTATAAAATGGTTGTAACACCTACCATATTAAGTAGAAGAAAATGAAAATGTTCTGCAGGGCGAAATAAAAAACCCTTAAAATCTTGGCAGATATTACATATATAAATAAATTAGCGGCATCCAACAGATGATGTTCTGGGTCACCCTGGTCCACATTTTGGTCGATATCTGGAAAACGCCTTCACATATACAACTACCACCACTCCCTTTTAAAACTCTCATTAATACCTTTAATTTTATACCCATATCGTACAAACTCATTCTAGAGTCACCCCTGCTCCACCTTTATGGCGATATCTCGAAAAGGCGTCCACCTATAGAACTAAGGCCCACTCCCTTTTAAAATACTCATTAACTCCTTTCGTTTGATACCCATATTGCACAAACGAATTCTAGAGTCACCCCTGGCCCACCTATATGGCGATATCTCGAAACGGCGTCCACCTATGGAACTAAGGTGTACTCCCTTTTAAAATACTCATTAACACCTTTCATTTGATACCCATATCGTACAAACAAAGTCTAGAGTCACCCCTGGTCCACCTTTATTGCGATACCTCGAAAAGGCGTCCACCTATAGAACTAAGGCCCACTCCCTTTCAAAATACTCATTAACTCCTTTCGTTTGATACCCATATTGCACAAACGAATTCTAGAGTCACCCCTGGCCCACCTTTATGGAGATATCTCGAAACGGCGTCCACCTATGGAACTAAGGTGTACTCCCTTTTAAAATAATCATTAAAACCTTTCTTTTGATACCCATATTGTACAAACAAATTCTAGGGTCACCCCTGGTCCACCTTTATGGCGATATCTCGAAACGGCGTCCACCTATGGAACTAATGATTACTCCCTTTTAGAATACTCATTAACACCTTTCATTTGATACCAATATCGTACAAACGCATTCTAGAGTCACCCCTGGTTCACCTTTATGGCGATATCTCGAAAAGGCGACCACCTATACAACAACCACCACTCCCTTTTAAAACCCTCATTAATACCTTTAATTTGATACCCATATCGTACAAACACATTCTAGAGTCACCCCTGGTCCACCTTTATGGCGATATTTCGAAACGGCATCCACCTATAGAACTAAGGCCCACTCCCTTTTAAAATACTCATTAACACCATTCGTTTGATGCCCATATTGTACAAACAAATTCTAGGGTCACCCCTAGTCCACCTTTGTGGCAATATCTCGAAACGGCGTCCACTTATGGAACTAAGGATTACTCCCTTTTAAAATACTCATTAACACCTTTCATTTGATACCCATATCGTACAAACGCATTCTAGAGTCAACCCTGATCCACCTTTATGGCTATATCCCTAAATGGCGTCCACATATAGAACTATGGGCCACTCCCTCATAAAATACTTTTTAATACCTTTCATTTGATACACATGTCATATAAACACATTCCAGGGTTTCCCTCGGTTCATTTTCCTACATGGTTATTTTCCCTTATGTTGTCACCATAGCTCTCAACTGAGTATGTAATGTTCGGTTACACCCGAACTTAACCTTCCTTACTTGTTTATACGTATTTTTGTCTTCAAGTAGCCTGTTCATTTTTTCGTTGTAGTAAGTTCTATACATTGCCAGTGTCTTGTTCCCTTTGTCTGAGTCCGTCACAATTATGTCTTTGTGCTTCTTTAAAAATTCTGTAGTTTTTCTGTATGCTCCTAAGATGAATTTGTCCGTTGGGTTATGCTTGGTATGTCGTTTGAATTGCATTATTCTGCTGCTGAGTTTGGTTCTCTCAATTTCTCTTTCTCTTTCATCTTCTATTTGTTGTATAACCTGTTCCATCTCAGCTATTGTCTTAAGAGGTTTGAAGCTGGAATTTGTTGTGGGTAAGGTAAATTTTTTACACAAAATATTTACGTTAAGCCACAAACAGTTATGGGGAAAAAATAAAACAAAAATATACAGCATACTAATAAACAATAATTACCCGAGCCACTTAATTACATCCCTAATACAACACAAATTATTAGAAGTAAACAAGGCGCAAGAAATAACATCAACTAACAACACAAGGGAGACAAAGCAATACCACAGTGTCACATACATTCCGAAGCTTACGGAAAACTTCAATCAAGACATGAAAAAACAAACAGGGAACATATCTCTCGCATACAAATCGAACTGCACACTCTCTACCATTTTTACACGTACAAAAAGCCGTATAGAACCACACCAACAAAACAACGTTGTTTACCAAATTCCATTCCAAGGGTGGAGACAACGAGAACTGCAACAAAATCTACGTTGGAACAACGAAACGGGCACTAGGAACCCGACTGGCAGAGCACGACGCCGATATAAGAAAGAAGAAGTACAGCACTGCACTTGCTCAACACGCAATAACACACGGACATACACCTGATCTAAAAAATGCAACAATAATAGACGTGGAGAAGAGAGAAAAGACGAGATACACGTTGGAAAGCTTACACATATTACAAAGTAGGGAGAGAACGATGAACAGAAAAGAAGACACCAAGTTTATTGCTGCTAGCTATTTGGCTTGTTTATGACATTTTAGTATGACAATGACCATGGCACTGATGTATGATTTTAGTTTTAAGTGTTTGTTGTTTTATGTTGTGCGATGTTTACACGTTAATTTAATACTTTTTATGTAAGTTTGTCACCAATTTTTTTATAGTGATTTATGTGTTTTCAAAAATTGATTTTCTGTTTGTTTTTGTTTGGTTTTTTGTTATTTTTGTTTAAAATAAAGATTATACCCCTGAGGATGCCAAGGAGCTTGGCGAAACGTAGGGTGATATTGGAGAAAAAGTACGAGTTTTTACTTGGACTAACTACACTAGACCAGCAAAGCCTAATAAAATTCTAAGAGAAATAAGTGCTGTTAAGAATTTACCTGATGAAATTAGTGGTTTTTTTTTAAATTGATGGAGAACCATAATACAGATTTAATAAATGTGGAAGAAGAACGAGAAAGGTTGTCTCAGTTCGGGTGTAAACGAACATCATATAATCAGCTAGAAATCTATCGTACAGTTCAGTTTTTTGGCCTTTAGTATTATTATAATATAATTAAAGAGCCGTAGTTCCTGGCAGGATCGCCATATAATATAATTAAAGAGCCGTAGCTCCTGGCACGTCGCCATAATAATATAATTAATACGGAGTTGATGTTTAAGCGTAATTCTTTGTGATTCTACTTTATTTTGAAAATGCTTCTATTTTTATACAAAATATTCGTATTCTACTTATACCTATTTACACTAATACTTATGAACTAAAATGTACATATTTACTGTATGTAAAGTCAACATATTGGCTTGACCCTGTTTCGGTACTTGATTATACATGTGTATATATGGCCAACGTCACCGTGACCAATTGACCGCTATAAACAAATATGTGTGGTCAATTCATAAGTGTTTGCTCAGCAATATAATATTAATAGTTCTTGGCGTGTGCGGTTTGCATGTGTATAAATATGTAATGAACAATTGAATATAGTGAAAGTGTTACTAATTCTAAGGGCACATTACATTATCGAAAGGTTAGTGTTTATTTAATGATGTTGGCCGTATCTTATAAGAAGTATTCCTCTTTTGGCGGCCGCCGGGTGTGATGGTAGCGTGCTCTGCCATGCACACCGAAGATCCTGGGTTCACGCCCCGGGCAAAGCAACATCAAAATTTTAGAAACAAGTTTTTTCAATTAGGCGAAAATTTTTCTAAGCGGGGTCGCCCCTCGGCAGTGTTTGGAAAGCACTCCGAGGGTATTTCTGCCATGAAAAGCTCTCAGTAAAAACGCATCTGCCTTGCAGATACCGTTCGGAGTCGGCATAAAACAAGCAGGTCCCGTGCCGCCAATTTGTAGGAGAAATTAGGGGGAGCACGACGCAAATTGCAAGAGAAGCTCGGCCTAAAATCTCTTCGGAGGTTATCGCGCCTTAGTTTCTTCACAATAGGTCCATTATTCTTCTTCATTAGTCAAAAGAGGTTGTAGTACCCAATTCAAATGTTTAAGTTACTTCGATTGATCTTCTAGTTATGGCTCCAGAAACGCTAGCCAATGCATGATCAAATAAGAGGCGGTGAAATACCTTCACAATAGGTCCATTATTCTTCTTCATTAGTCAAAAGAGGTTGTAATACCCAATTCAAATTTTTAAGTTACCTCGATTGATCTTCTAGTTATGGCTCCAGAAACGCTAGCCAATGCATGATCAAATAAGAGGCGGTGAAATACCTATTAATAAAAACTAGTATCGCCTGTGGTCGAAACCCGACCAACGTGTATTTTTTTCAACTCAGTCTATGCATCAAGTGTTGGAAATATAGCAAACTGGTCTAACTTACTTAACTTTTTCTTTAAAATTTTGAATTTGATCTAAGACTATGTACTTTTTGATTGTATTTTCTTAAATTCTCTACGAACTTTTCACATGTAATTATAACGTTTTGGTATGGAGCTCCTTAAACCAAAATATAAAAATTATGTAAAATCAGAGGAAACTGACATAGAATTATGGTGAAATTACTTGAAATTGAATTGAAAAATAGGTTTTCCCACACCACCCGGAAGGTCCCCGTTGGCGCGCTACCGAAGTTAGTTTTGGGAGATCGGTGATATAGGCCTACTGCTATATCACACATATACATATATCGCCCATTTACTTCAATAGTATCATAATTCAAAAAACGTGAACTTTTAGTTAAAAACGAAGAAATTTGCTAAAGAAATTTAACATATTTCACGTCACTCGTTTAATTTTGTATAAATACATATCTAATATGTGAGTGTGACACAAAACAAAAATTTCGAGTAGAATAGAGGATACCTTCAAAAAAAATAAAATAAAAATATAAAAAAATGATGTAATGAGAAAGAAGGCAGAGTTTACAAAAAAAATGTTTAATTAAAGAAAAAAAAATAAAGTACTTAAATTGCGAAAAAATTAAGTGAAGTGAACAAACAGTTCCATATAAAAACGCAATAAGTGCACTTAGACTTTTTTCCGGGTTTTAATGTGATCATTGTGGAAATATGAATTCCCATTGAGATCTATGTACGTAATTAATTTGTATTAAATTTGTAAACACTCCATTTCACGAATGTGACCATATCTACCATAAAATATCGTTTGTGAACAATATAATACTAAGATATAACAAAGTAGAAAAAATTAGAAAGAAAAGAAAAACAAACAAAAACATTGAAATTATTCACGCAAACATATTTACTAAAATAAAATTGATTTCATAACTTTAAGCGACATAAACAAGTTAGGGTTATGGGATCTAAGCATCCGATTAATGGATATATAATCCAACAAAGTTAGCCTAATAATAAATATAGTGGTAATATACTGCCTATGCAATACGGCCGCCATGATGCCGGTTGCCGTTTTCACCTAAAATCAAGGAACGTTTTTTTTTCGTTTAATATACAACGTGAAATTTTCCGATTTAGTCAAGTTGCATTTAAATAATAACAAACTAAGTTGAAATAAGAGAATATATAATAAAATGAAATAAACTAGCATAAAAGGCAATATAAAAAAGTTTTTTGTTCAGTATAAGACGTACTTTATCAAAATGAGGATTAAATCTGCAAATGAAAAAATATTTTCGGGCAAATTTGCCATTAATTGTTATAAATAAATTAGTTATTTCAACTAAAGTTAACTCATTATTTGTGATTTCATGTTTTTTTGAAAACAACTAAAATAAAAAACAAAGAATCTGTTAAATAAAGACATGTATTTACGAGTAAGTGAAATTTTTGAAATTTTTTGGTACGCTACAAATTATTTTGGAACAATTTTTTAGGATTTTGGTTGAGGCTATTATAGGTAAGTGGCAACAATGGAAAACCATATTTGTATGTAGGTGAAACCTTTGTGCTTTCAAATTTTGCGGGGATACATAAAGGTTTATGTCTTTGAAATTCGCACAACACTTAGATAATTGTTCCCAAAGATGGCGCGCTTGGGCACGAAAATGAATTTCGGTATTTGTATGTATTGTTCGAATTTGCAAAAAAAATTTTCTATTAATTATAAACAAATAGAGTAATATTTGTTAACAAAAATAGGTCTATGCACTGCGGCTGATCAATACGAATCGATTGATATAACTTTTATATGATTTTACATTTTCTAAGTATGCGAAACAGTCTGTCAATTGATTGTATGGAAATTTTGTTAACGTATTAATATATAGATAGTGGGTAAATTACTGCCTATGCGATACGGCCGCCATGATGCCGGTTGCCGTTTTCACCTAAAATCAAGGGACGTTTTTTTGTTTCGTTTAATATACAACGTGAAACTTTCCGATTCAGTCAATAATAAACCAGTTTGAAATAAGAGAATATATAATAAAATAAAATAAGAAATAAAATAAATTAGCATAAAAGGCAATATAAAAATTTAATGTTATATTTTTGTAACTTTTTTTTTTGTTCAGTATAAGACGTACTTTATCTGATTAAATCTGAGGATTAAATCTTGAATGCAAAAACATTTTCGGGCAAATTTGCCATTAATTGTTATAAATGAATTTAGTTAGTTTCAACAAAAGTTAACTCATTATTTGTGATTTCATGTTTTTTTGAAAAAAAACTAAAATAAAAAACAAAGAATCTGTTAAATAAAGACTTATGTATTTACGTGTAAGTGAATTTTGCCACAAAAAATAGGCCGGTCAAAAATTAATTCTATTTAAGATTTTTTGGTACGCTACAAATTATTTTGGAACAATTTTTTAGGATTTTGGTAGAGGCTATTATAGGTAAGTGGCAACAATGAGAAACCATATTTGTATGTAGGCGAAACATTTGTGCTTTCGAATTTAGCGGGGATATATAAAGGTTTAGGTCTTTGAAATTCGCATTAGAACACTTAGATAATTGTTCCCAAAGATGGCGCGCTTTTGCACGAAAATGAATTTCGATATTTGTATGAATTGTTCGAATTTACAAAAAACTTTTTCTATTAGTTATAAACAAACAGAGTAATATTTGCTAACAAAAATAGGCCCATGCACTACGGCTGATCAATACGAATCGATTCATATAACTTTTATATGATTTTACGTATGCTAAGTATGCGAAACTACCTGTCAATTGATTGTATGGAAATATTATAAGCGTATTAATATATAGATTGTGAAATTTGTTTAATTGGTGTAAATACGCTTTAGAGAAGAAATAGCAAATTAACAACTTGTTATAAGGTTTTGTCGGGCATGACTTGAAATAACCGATTCTGAGCATTTTTATGCAATGTGCCACGCCTTAACCTGAAGTTATCTGCCCAAGAGTTTGGAACTTATTTACCTACAGACAAAGTAATTATGTATTTGAGTGGGCGGTACAGCTATTTCATAAACTGTTATTTTTTTCATACAATTAATAGGGCTTATATGTAGTATACCAGTCAAAGCTGACGAAAAAACTCAACGATGAGAACTACAAACGAGAGACAACAGTAAAAAAAGGCCGAAATTTAATCCTCGAACAACAATAGGACATCATTTCAAATAATCCAAATAAAATGTATTAAAGTGGTTCAAATATCGGAGCATATAAGTATGTAACGTATACACTGAAAGAAATGGTGCTAGTAAAATCAACAAATCGGTTCTGTTGTTCTTGACTTAACGGAGATTCGGTGAAATTGATCGAATTATGGTTAATTCAACCGAGTTCTTTGTCAAGCGAACAAATTAGTTTAGTTATTTCAACAGAAGAGAAATTGCCGCTCTTAAATTAACAAAATTTTGTAAAATTGACAGATTCCTAATCAATCTAACTGATTTTTCCGTTAACACAACTGATTTTACACGTCATTTTAACGGCGATCAACTGTCAATACATGAGCAAATTTCAAAGAGAATTTTTAGCTCACTGCGCTCTCTGCTTTGTACTTATGACGACGGTGCCACTTGTTAAAAAAATACCAAATTAAGAAAACCACCAAATCGAAAAAACACACAAAATGGGAAAACAATAAAAAACTAGTTTTTCAGTTATCAATACAAAACAAAAAACCCTTTTTTTGAATTTACTGTGCAAAAAATTATGAGATACCGGGACACCTATCTATCGGGTACAATTTTGCAACTTCTCGTCCAAGCGAAGGGCAAAATTGCGCCCACTTTTTGCAAAAGTTTTGCTTAAACGAACAGGATTTTTCCAAAGTTAGTAACATTTTGTTCAAGTTTGTATGAATTTTCACTCACGCGAACGAATCTAAGAACGAAACTAATAAGATAAAAAAAAACATCCTTTTTTAATGTTGATGTTTCCGACAAAATAAAAGTTTGAGTTGTTTTGGAATCGTTTCAACTTAAAGTGTTACGAAAATTAAACTTGCCGAATTACATGTAAAGTTACTCCAGTGGTGACTTACCTTCCTGCGACTTGATTCTTTACTTTTCTATAACTTACAAGTTCTCTTTTTAAAATGTTACGTCAAACATATATACTACAAGTTTTGTTCGAAACAATCAAGTCTGGAAACTAAATGCGAGAGAAGAAACTGAGAATGAGCTGAGCTGCAACTGAAAGAATTGAGAATGAGTTGTGTGACTAATATTTTAATTTCTATATTCATATGTATTGTTACGGTCTGCTGCTACGGTCTACGGCTACGATCCACTTGGGAGCGTATTCGCGCGAACACACCTAGAATGGGGCGAAAGTTGCGATAAAAAGTATCGAAAAACTAGGAAAAAAACAGACCGCCCATCACTAGCGAAAATTGCTATGAGTTTTCCGGCAAAAAGAAAAAGAGGAAAGGTGGAAAATTTCGTAAGCGAAATTTTGGCGACCCTACAATTATACAAACGGGATATATAACATCTAGGGGTATAACTTCAGCAGCAAAGGCGTCAAGTTCCGCTAATATACTACTTTAGTAACCTTATTGCTCACTTCGCATCCCCAACGATACTCAACTATACTGCTTTGGTAACCTTATTGCTCACTGCGCATCCCCAACGATACTCAACTAATCACAAAACATCCTCGCCGGCTGTGCGCGTAAGCAGGTGATTGTCCAGAAACTAGGAAAGAGTCGATAGCGCAAAGCACCGAAACCGTTCTTTCCGACAAATCTCGTTTCTACGCGTCTATTTTGGGTGGTAATAAACCTTGCACCGGTTGTGTTTCGTGGACACAAGATCCAGTTGAAGTAGGTCGGCGTTCGCAGTCTCACCTAGTGAGATAAACCCCTTCCTCTACGTTTACGAAGAACCCTACCATCTGCGGAAAAGCGTCCGACACCACCTCTGCCTCCAGGGCCAGCAGTACGCTGCCGCGTAATACAATCAACGTCAAAGAGCCGAGTCATCCGGCTCGTAAAGGGTAGCACGAAGCCTTATCGCCACCCGGTTCACTCGGTTACCTCGACCCAAAGCGCCAACCACCACCAACGGCGCCTACTATTATCACGGGCACCACCGACAACAATATTAGCTGCAACCTTATCAGCTACGACCATAACGGCTACAGCAATACTAGCCGCATCCTTATCAGCTACTACTATACCGGCTATAACAATGCTAGCGCAACCCTATCAGCTACGACCATAACGGCTACAACAATACTAGCCACATCCTTATCAGCTACGACCATACCGGCTACAACAATACTAGCCGCAACCTTATAAGCTACGACCATACGGGCTACAACAACACCAGCTACAATAATAACCACAGGGCAGCGAACATCGGCCTGCGGCCATCCCAATTGCGACAACGAATATCAGCGGTTAAAGCGGTGAGTTCGTTCCAATACTGAACTAAATATACGTATTTGTAGTCTCAACCTTGTTCTTAAATTTTTTTTTTTTTGACTCTGCAACAACATATATTGTTAATATACAGACATATTCAAATTCAAGGCTATCACCCTAGTATAGAATCTTAACACGTAATACATACATACATGCATATACCTAAGTTAAAGAGAGCAAGCTGCACCCACTTGTAGTAAAGTTAACTTATTATACCATGCACAAAAAAAAGTAGACGTAACGTAAAGTTAAGTAGATAGGTTAAATTAACTTAGAAGCAAGAGAAAAAAAAAACACTACCAGCACTGACTGGTAAATGCAAAACAGTTTACGTTTTACCTGAACATGTAAAACGATTTCATTAATTTTACTATAAATTTAAAAGTTCACATTTTGCCTGAACAGGTAAAACGATGTCGTTAGTCTTACTATAAATTTAAAAGTTCACGTTTTACCTGAACATGTAAAACGATTTCGTTAATTTTACCATAAATTTAAAAGTTCACGTTTTACCTGAACATGTAAACGATTTCGTTAATTTTTCGATGAATTTAAAAGTACCCGTTTTACCTGAACATGTAAAACGATTCCGTTAATTTTCCTATAAATTTAAAAGTTATGTTTTACTTGAATATGTGAAACAATTTCTTCGAGGAGTATGATTTACCCCAAATTTAATCTTAATTGCGTTTATAACAAATTTTCTTAGTACATATTACATATTAGTGTCATTATACTATGCGTTATACCGAATTGATATTTTGTTAAACTCAAAAATAAGTTCTACTACAACAACATATTAATTTTGTAAGGGGGCCCCAATTATCGGAATTTGTATCCAAACTGTATAGCCCTAGAATAGGTTTGTGAATGAAGCGAAAACGGGCATTTAACCAAATTTTTACTTGGTATGTAATATATCTACTATTCATAAGCACATTTATTTACAATTTTTTTTTTCACACCAAGCGCTTATAACCCTTGTCAAGAAAAAAAGAGGTGACATAAATATAGGTATATCTTTAAATATTTCTTTTATGTTTGTTTGTTTAATGGTGTGTTCAATTTATACTTATTATTTAAGAATTCATGAGCTTAACACCGGCTGATAATAATTGATCTGAATATTTTATTCGAGTGAGATGAAGATAAGTAATCTATTTAGATTTTTTTTTGTGGATTTTTTGAGTTTGAGCTGGCGAAAATTTTTTCCCACATGTTGCATTGCCATGGGGCTAGGAAATATGTTCTTAGGTTCAAGAATCTAGCTATGTGGGAAGTTACGCAAATAGCGGTGGCAAGATTCCCATTGTAAATGGACTTCACAAATATCACAGGGATCGTGATATGGGGAAACATTTTTTATCCAATTTGGTAAGGTTTTTGAATTTTCACGATCCTTGAACCACGCAGCGAAAACTTTTTCCCTCATCTTGCATTGTCACGGATCTCTGCAAAGCAGGTGAATTTTCATAGAGAAGCTTTTCTTGGCTGAAATACACTCGGAGTGTTTGCTGAATCACTGCTGAGGGACAACCCCGCTAAGAAAGCTGTTTTTAGATATGTACTGCAAAATAAATTACTAAGTGTTGGTGTTATAACGGTTATTAATAACCAGAACACATATTTTTGGTTACCATACTTATTATTTAAAGCTACTTCCAAATTTGGGTTGTTATAATGGTTGTTCGTAATCAAAATATTTTTCTAGTCATATTTATTACTGATCCTGTCCTAAATAAACTAGTTTTCTTTATAACTGTTATTTCACAACCTATATCTCAATATATATGGCTATTATTGTATAAATAATCCCCTTTATTTGCTTCTCTTATAACAGCTTTGTGCCTGAAATACTTTATATTTATTTTATGAATTTTATCTGCTTTTCAATAAAACGAACATTTGTACATCGGACAATGGATTTATCATATACACGAGTTTTTGAACTCAGAATTATTTATGGCCTCTTAAATAAATAATAAATGTAAGGCGCGATAACCTCCGAAGAGATCTAAGGCCGAGCTTCTCTTCCAATTTGCGTCGTGCTCCTCTTGATTTTCCCTACAAATTGGCCGGACGGGACCTACATGTTTTATGCCGACTCCGAACGGCATCTGCAAAGCAGATGAGTTTTCACTGAGAGCTTTTCATGGCAGAAATACACCCGGAGTGCTTGCCAAACACTGCCGAGGGGCGACCCCGCTTAGAAAAATTTTCTTCTAATTGAAAAATCTTATTTCTAAAATTTTGATGTTGCTTTGCCCGGGAGTTGAACCCAGGGCATACGGTGTGATAGGCGGAGCACGCTACCCATCACACCACGGTGGCCTCTTAGGTAATGGTATAATAAAAATATAAAAAAAAAAAAATTTAAGTTAAACGGTTTTATTGAAAACAATACTTACATGAAGTAAGAATAATACTAAAAGTTAGAAAAGGCAGGTCCTAGGTACTAGTCATCACACTCCTCATAAATCTGGGGCGTTGATCAGATAATTAAATAAAAGCGTTGGGCGCGTGAAATTTCTAAAAATGTGAGGCGTGGAATATCCTTAATAAGGTTCAGTTGGTCTTATATACTTATGACTATCAATAGAAATTTGACGCGTCCAACGCTTTTATTTAATTGTCTGATCAACGCCCTAGATGGATGAGGAATGTGATGACTACTACCTAGGGCCTACCTAATTATTTTCTAGCTTTTAATGTTATTAAGTAAGTAAGTAAGTAAGTATTGTTTTCAATAAAACTGTTTAACTAAAAATTTTTTTTTTAAATATTTTATTTTCAAGTTTTTAGTCTTTATTTAATTGCCCATTATTTCTCATTCAGTTTAGTTCATTTAGTGTCTCATTATTACAAGGACTCTCCTGACAATTTGTTACAATCTAATTCTTCAATACATAATCCTTCCAAAGACTTTACTCGACTATGCTTGTCCCTCCTTGAACTCCAAAGTATTTTGATGTCATTTCTACAGGACTGTATGTAATATTCGTTCCAAATATGAGCCAAATCGGACCACAAATACGAGTATTTGTAGCAGGCATGCTTAACCAACGAAACGATATCATTTCGTTACGATAATCAACGTTAATAAACGAAACGAACTCATTTCGTTTCGTTTATTAACGTTAAGATCGTCAAATTAACGAAATGATTTCGTTTCGTTTTCTGCCATATCAAAACGAAATCAAATCGTTTATGTTGATTATTAATTTCAAACTATGCTGGCAAAGCTGATTGATGGCGGAGTCATTAAAGGTGAAAGCATTAGCCAATCTGATTGCAACTTTTCTCTTGAATTTTGACAGTACGAACATTTCTCAGAGTATTTTTGACATTACCACCAACGAATTACACAAACAAATTACATAGAGTTTGTGTGTGTATGTGCGCTCGTTGTTGCCACCTTACGGCTTCACCATGGCTGTAGCATTGCCAGCACAATTCAAACATAAAGTATCACGTTTTTGTTAACGTTTTTAACGTTAACGAAAGCTTTTCGTTTCGGTTAAAAACGAGATACAATTTATTTTGATAATTTCTTTATCGATAATATTTCGAAGTGTTTCAACGGAAACGGTGGAAATTTTTTGATAAACGATTAGCTTAACGTTAAGGTGCATCCCTGATTTTTAGTATCTCAATCCTTGCGCCACCTGGCGGCGATTTTTTCATATGTCGCTTTCTATTCATGTATGTAATATGTGTTCCAAATATGAGCATAATGGGAGCCCAAATACGATTTTTTGAATACCTCGATACCTGTGCCACCTAGCGGCGATTTTTTTCATAGGTCGCTTTCTATTCTTGTATGTATTATTTGTTCCAAATATGAACAAAATCGGAACCACAAAAACGATTTTTTTAATGTCTCGATCCTTGCGCCAGGTAGCGGCAGTTTTTTTCATATGTCTCTTTCTATTCTTGTATGTATTATGTGTTCCAAATTTGAGCCAAATCAAGAAACAAAGTAATCACACAGGTAAAACAGACAAACACACAACAACAAATAAACACAAAACAATAAACGCACCAAAGCACCAAAACCCACAAAGATGGCCAACGACTAGAATTACTAACTTTTACCCGCGCCAGCCAGCCACACAAATCGATCAGTAAAAACCACCCTGATTTGAAATTGAATTTACTACTACCTTCTCATGTACATACGAACTATAAATACAAGACAAACGACAACAACAGATCAGCATGAACAACGCCGAAACCGGTTTGTCTCGAAACCAAATTTGACAAGGGATGACGGAAAATCGTTCACATATACAGCCTATAACAATACTTTTTATAATAATTATTGCCTTTTTTACCTTTGGTTAACGCATTGATGCAAATGGATTTTAATTCAATTCTTATTCTTTTATTGAATTTAATACTTAAAACTAACAATTGAATTTTCAAGGCTGATACTTCACACAGCAAATATGATGATTTAAAAGATATTTAATTCCACAATGGAAAGAAAATTTAGTTGAATGAAACTTGATTAGTTAAGTTGAAGAATAGAACTCGGGATTTAATCCGTCTTGCGACCGCGCAAGGGCTAGGTGGGATTAGAGATCCAATCTCACGCGAGTATGATGGAGATCGCGCAAGGGTTAGATTGAGTTAGGGGATTAATGCCGGCCACCGTGGTGTGATGGTAGCGGGCTCCGCCTACCACACCGTATGCCCTGGGTTCACACCCCGGGCAAAGCAACATCAAAATTTTAGAAATAAGGTTTTTCAATTAGAAGAAAATTTTTCTAAGCGGGGTCGCCCCTCGGCAGTGTTTGGCAAGCGCTCCGGGTGTATTTCTGCCATGAAAAGCTCTCAGTGAAAACTCATCTGCCTTGCAGATGCCGTTCGGAGTCGGCATAAAACATGTAGGTCCCGTCCGACCAATTTGTAGGGAAAATCAAGAGGAGCACGACGCAAATTGGAGGAGATAATCGGCCTTAGATCTCTTCGGAGGTTATCGCGCCTTACATTTATTTATTTAAGTGCTACCGCGGATGAGTTTATATTTAAAGATATAACTTACGGTTGTGGGTGAATACTTCCTTTTCTTTTTCCTGGACTTGGCGTAGGTGATTATGTTCGTACTCGCTCCGTACTTGATGATCCGATGAAGATTTGATAAATGTAGATGATATTGGTTGATGATATGTGTTCAGCGTTCCACGTAAACAAGAGAGCGAGTTAATGTATTGCAATTGTATTTATAGCATAGATTAGTGATGGAAAGCAATTCCAACACTGTTGACTGGAAGGGCAACTCCAGTCTACTCTACCGCCAGGGTTGTATGAACGCAAGTCATAACTAGTGAAGTGAACGCAAGTCATAACTAGTGAAGTGAACGCAAGTCACTTGGAGAAGTGATCGCAAGTCACCGCTGGGCTTAGGTGACAAAAGGTCAATTAAGGACAGGAATATCATTTGATATTTAAGTTAGCACAACTCACTTAAACATGGCGGCCCCTTGCACTTGTGCAAGGCTAAACCGTTGAATAATATCTTTAGGTTGAAAGTTAAAGATAATCTGATAGGTACGTATAATTCGATAGTGTGATTGTTGTAGTTTGTACAAATTTGAATAAATCGATGGTTGAATGATGAATTTCTGATAGCTGAATTTCCATCCCAGCCGATATGATTTTGTGGATGATGATAATTGATTCCCGAAAATAGGTTCTGTAATTAAAGTCACTTTTAGTAATCTTCAAAGATATATTGTTAGGATGATTAATGATGCAGAAGTGGAAATGACAACAGAACCGAGAAAGAACTGGTATGCTAGCATCATGGTGCGATGCAGCTTCTGTTAGATAGATTTTAATACGATGTTGTTGAACTGAAAAATGAGTCTCATTAGCTGCGTTATATCCGGATTATTTATTTCCGGGTCTGCGCCACAGCTCGATGATGGATAGTTTTCGAAAGTGGACTGTATATGATAAGATTTTATTTAGAAATCAAACGGGATTTTTATCGTACTTCTCGCAAGAGGCTTGACAAAACCAAAATGAAAAAATGTTAAAAAGATATTTATCGTACAAATTGAGACACGCTGGACTCCGAAGGAGCTTGAATGTTGATTCATGTGACGCCCGTGGTCTGTAGTTGGGAGATTTAAAGATTCCAATATTTTGTATGGTTGTAGAAATAACGTTAGATAAATGCATTCTCCATATGTTTGGAGGATTTTTCACTCAGGAGAGTAAAATTGTTTTTGAGATGGGAAGATTATATAAATGTTTGATACTGTGAGCCATTAGAAAAATTCCACACAGTTCCAATATATATATGCACAGTTCCAGCATGTATATGCTGACTATATGCGATATTTCAAAATTAGTTTTTGAGAAGCCATGATGTGAAATGGATGAAAAACCATGGTAAATGGTTATATATTATTAGGGAAATGAAATATATTAGCAATATAAATATTCTAATATAACTTTTTAATGGCGATAGCAATCCTGCGGGGCCAAGGAAATTCGAATACGTGGAAATGATTTGTTTTTTCCTTTCTGTATTTCCTCCCGAAGATGTAATAGAAGTGGTGCCCTTGGCGATAGATTGTAACGTTTCGCTAATAAATGTTGTTTTTTCTCTAGGGGTAGAGAGTATAAATTTCTTGTTTTTTGTTGGAACATTTGTCTGAATTTCAGACTTTTTGGACGATGACTTTTTGCAATTGCTTTGGGTTAGATAGAGGATGGGATGTCTGGTATGCAGAGAGGATTCGGTTCGCAATAGGTTGGTGGTATTTGTAGAAAGTGTGATTGATGTAGCCTTTGATCCGGGCTTTCTCGTCACTGGAGGATGAAACATGGTATGAGTATGAAAGGTAGAACATTGGGTGGAGGTTAGTGGTCCGCTCAGATACCAACCAAAAACGGTATTTTGCGCAAGCAAACTTCCAAAACTTCATGTCTTATTCCCTGTAGGAGGAACTGGGGTATAAGGTCACTGCCAATGACAAGATCAATGGGACCGGGTGTGTAAAAGTATGGATCCGCAAGATCTAAATCCTCAATTTCCGAAAGATTTTGTTTTGATAGTTTAAAGGAGGGAAGAAACGTGGTCAGCTGTTTTAAGACGATGGCGTTTGTATGGATACGAGTGTGATTGAGTTTCAATACTAACGTGAGTTGACAGACACGATTAGCCTTTTCTACAACTTTTCCGCCCATCACAGTGACTGAGAAGTTTTCTTTATAGGTATTTAGTTTTAAACGGTGTTGTATTTTTCGGACACAAGGGTTTTTTGTGAACCTTGATCGATTAGTGCTCGTAGCGTGAAGATCGAACCTTTGTGTTCGATGCTCACTAGGGCTGTGGGAAGGAGTGTTTTCTCGTTGTTGGTGGAGAAATTAGTCTGAACTTCGGAGTCAGGTTTTTTGGGAGACGGAGACTCTTCCCAATTGCCCTCGATTAGGTTGAAGATTGGATGCCTGGACTCCTGGGAAGACTCGGTTTGTAATAGATTGGTTGCCTTTTTTGCGGATGTGCTAGGCGTAGCCTTTGATTCGGGCTGGTTGGTTAAGGGAAGGTGTAACATGGTGAAATGGTTTTTCTTACAGTGCAGACATCGGAAGGCACTGGGACAGTTGGTAGATGAATGGTTGTAAGCGAACAATTCGTGCAATACCGGATATCCTTCATAAATTTAGTACGCTCTGGTAGGTTTAGTTTTCGGAACTCGGGGCAAGATTTCAAGGGATGTCTGTCGTTGAACAATTTACAAGTAAACGCAAGTTTGTCTTGAGAGTGATAAGATTGGATTTTAGGCGAGGATTTCGATGGGAACGAATTGCGTGATTTAGTGCCTTTATATTCATGTAACCTTTCACCCACTTCGTATCGCTTGGTCAGAAAGTGGTTCGTCTGGGACCAGTTAGGAAGTTCCTTCCTAGATTCGAGGGACTGCTCCCACAGAGACAGCGTTTCCTCCGATAGCTTTGAGGAACATAAATAAATTAAAATGGCGTCCCACTCGGACACGGAAATTCCTTGCGTCTTTAGGATCACAAGACAATCATTGATGGTGTTCTGTATCTTTTGAATTCCTTCGCTACACTCCGAGGTAGCTTGAGGAATGTTGAAAAGCAATTTCAGTTGTTTATCTATTAAGATTCGTTTGTTTTCGAATCGGGCTTTTAGCGCTTCCCATGCTAATGAAAAATTGTCATCGGACAAAGGGTACTGCTTTACGATCGCGCCTGCCTTTCCTCGAGTCTTATTTCGCAAGTGATAGAGTTTCTGTACGGGAGTCAGTTTGGGATGGTTGAGATAAACGGCCGTGAACATATCACGAAAGGATGGCCACTCCTCATAGCTACCGTAAAAGATTTCTTTATCACACGGGGCCACCTTGAGACACGACACCGAGCTGGGATCGAAAGGCAGAGACTGACGGGAGTTATTGCCTGACTCCGTTGAATTCCCACGGAGGATTTTTAATTGGCCCAATATATGTGATTAACAGATGTAGAAAAAGTCAGCACAAAGCTGAAATTTGTTGTGGGCTTCCTCTTTAAACTCTCCAGAAACTTCGCTGTCCTCAGCTATGCAGACGTTTTCATAGGCGTTTTTTAACGAAGCCCAGCGACCGTTGAGGTCTTCTAACTTGACATCCAATAAAGAGTCCGTTTGGTCATCAGGATCTTCTTTTTGAAAATTGGTTCAAAATTTCACCACATTGTTGGAGCGGAAGATAAATTTTGACATGATTTCTGTTGAGGAAAGCATGATTGGGGACTGTATCCAGGTTTTGATTTGACAAAATATTAACTGGAGGGAGACTACTGGAGTTCACAATTAGTATTGCGCACGAAATGTCAGGTTGATGATAGGAATATTCGACACAACGAACGCAAGCCGAAAACACTTCTTGGAAAGTGGACCTGCCTTCAAGTAGGTTTAGATTTATAACACTGATTTTTCGAAAATGAAAAGGCAATTAACCGGTTTTGCGTTGTTCGCAAAGGGATTCACAAAAAAAGCTCAGGAATGTTAATTAGAGAATGCCCCGCTGATATCGAAAATATTTCACACAAAAATGCCCTGCTGATATCGAAGGGATTTCATAAAAGGAATTTAGCACGGTTTGTTAGGGAATGCCCCAAACTCACTGAAATATACGTATGATGTTAGTATGTGTAGAATCGATGGATAACGTGGGATATGCAATATTTGACAAACCCAAGATAAGCGGTTTTCTCAAAAGATGTTATGGTTGGACGCAAGCAACGTAACAAAGCATTTATTCACGTGCTGGAGTGCACAGGTTTTAAGATTGTTGTGGTTTTTATTAGGATATAGGATTTTTCCGGAGGATCGTTGGGAACGAATCCAATCGCGAAGATAAATCCTTATTGCAAATTTAATTATACCGATTGGAACGGCTAGATTAGAACAAAAAAACACCCCTTTTGTTTGCTCTGCATATGTAAACACATTCATACAAACCGGCGTTATATTTATATATGCACATCAGCAACAAGGGGTGTTGTATGTACATAAGTGAATCCGTTTTTTGGGGAAAAACTCAAATATGAACTTTATAAAGTTACGAAAAATTGTGAATGTAAATTTTTCTTTTTTGAAAAAAGAAGGGGTTTTTTTTGGTAGATAACTAGCGGTAGTGACTAGTGTAAATAGCGTGAATTAGTATTGCAGTAAATACGTATAGAAGTGGATGTGCACAGAAGCAGCTGGTGATGATACAGTAAGTAGCCGGCCTTTCTGTTCGTTGGAACAAACTGTTATATGGACTTTATAAAATTTAGAAGTCGTGAATTTTATTAATGACTAGCAGAGTACCCCACGTCGTTCGGGATGCGTATTTATATTAAAGTGGCCCTTATTTTTTTTTAAATATCGATATCTTGGGTATTTAACTTAACAAATTTTAAAACATTTCTGCTGACCTAATCACGAAACCATGTGCAGGCTCTGTTTATATAAAACAATATTTATTTTCCCACATTATCCCTCCTCCCCTTTTATTGCTTGGTCCATCCCACTTACTTTACTCTGTGCCTGTTTCTGGCGATCCCATTCTTCTTATCTCGCGCTCAACTTCTTTCCGGTATTTTCATCACTCTTCCCCCACATTTCTATTACCATATCTTATTTTCAGTTCTTTTGTCTAAGCTTATCGCTAAAGCATGCAATAAAATCAGTAAATATTGCTTCAATCGGTTAAAAGTTATAAGCCGTAACTTACATACATATATGGATATACATACATACACATTAAAAATATAAAACAGAAAATACTTACAGATCCTGTTGATATACCAGAGAATACAGAGAGAGACAGTTTTTTTATATATGGGTACATACGTCTTTATTTCGCTTGCAAAATCGTTGAGTTTGATAAAAAAAAACTACGTACACATTTTTAAAATTGTTAGTTTTTACAACTAGGTTGGAAAAAATAATACTTTTTTGTTGAGTGAATAATTTTAAAAGAATTCGTTTTGATAGCTTTTTACGACTTTCTAATTTTTAATTGTTGCATACATTAAGGCGAATTATATAAAACTGTTATAGAATAACTTATGCGCATACATAGACATATATAGCATTATGATTGTTATAAAAGTGAATGCTTACATACTTAGCACACATAAAACAAAATTATTCCAAGCTCTTCAGTGTGAATGTATGTGTATGTGTGGAGAGTTAACTTGTAATACAAAATTTAACATTTTTAATGCTTATTTAAAAAAAGAATTGTTTTATAATGCTTCTTTATAAACAACGTTTGATGTGGAAGTGTTAGGAACATAGACGATTAATTTGTCTGCTTCACTAACACGTGAGAGCGCCACGTAAAGCTGGCCATAAGAAAAGCAACTCACAGTCAGATCAACGCCCACAACACTCATCGTCTGGCCTTGTGCTTTGTTGATTGTCATAGCATAGCAAAGGCTCACCGGGAATTGAACACGTTTAAATCTAAAGGGAAAGTTGTTCGGTATAAGGGGGACACGTGGTATTAAGACTCTCTCTCCTCTGCCACTGTCTGTCAAAATTTCTGCTTCAATTATATTTTGTTTTAGAGAAACAACTTTGAGCCTCGTTCCATTGCACAATTTTGGTGGGCTTAGGTTACGAAACAGAATAATTGGTGCGCCTATTTTCAAAATAATTTTATGGGATGGAAGTCCAGGTGAACTAAGGCTATTTAAAAACTCCACAGGGAAATTTGTTGAGTCATCTTGCTCCAAAACTCTGTTGATTGAAAAGTATTCGACCTCCTCTCCCTGAATATCGTTGAGTATATACGAATTGATTTTCAAAACCTGGTCATTTCGTGGCGTCAAGATAGCCCTCTTGCAACGCCAAAAGTTATCATGACAGATTCTTAGATCATTATAAACAGTAGAAATTAGTTCTTGCAAAGAATGTATGGTACGGCACAAATTATCGGGCAGTGTAATTTTGCCCTCTTTTTCGGGGTATGTACCATTTCCAATCTTTAGCAAAGTTTCGGAGAAGTTCTGTGCATTTATGTTGCCTCCGATTCGAGCGCGTATATTTTCTGTTAAATGTCTTTTAATGTCACACCATAAATATGAGCTCTTCAAACACGCTCGTACTTCATCTGCTCTTGTACCGCGTGGTATGACCGGTAGTATCTGCCGAAAATCTCCACAAAAGAGAAAAGTAACACCACCCATAACTTGGTCATTTTGGCGTATATCCCTCAGCATTCTGTCCACAGCTTCTACGGCTGTCCGGTTCGCCATGGTGCATTCATCCGATATTACCAAAACACAGTCACGAATAACGCTGGCTTTTTCGCAATTTCTTGCTATGTTGCACATTGGATATTCATTGATATCTAAGTGTATGGGGATTTTGAACATGGAATGGGCAGTTTTACCACCAGGTAATAAAGTTGCAGCTATACCAGATGAAGCCACTGCCAGAGCTATTTTGCCTTGAGCTCGCACCTTTGCCAACACAATTTTAGTTAGGAAAGTTTATCCTGTCCCACCAGGGGCATCTAAAAATAAAATCTCACCTACTTCATTATCGATACTATAACAAACGCGTTCGAATACTCCTCTTTGCTCATCCGTTAAACGTTGAATGCCATTACGTAGAGTCTCCGCAAGTTCTGTAAGATTTTACGAAATTTCGCTTGCGTATTCCCTGTTCACGCATTCAACGTCTATAGATGGTTCGGGTAAGTCTGCCCCGTTTCCTGCGGTTAAAAACACCTCTTTGCTTATCATACGTGTAATAAGAGGGAACCTCCTCATACATTAATGTCCTCGCAAACCTGTCTCTTTCGCAAAGCCGAAAGTATGCCAGTAAAGTGGTTTGCCTCGGGTTTTCTACTCGATCTGTCACGTTTTCGCAATTGAAGTATATCCTTTCCCCTCCTTCTAGATGAACCTCCAAATGCACTACAGGGGGATATCGCTCATGAATGGGAAAGCTTAATATTCTCCAAACGGCCTCTGAAGAGCTTATATAACGCCCTGATTGAAATCTAGTTATTTCGTCATTCTCATTCCTTAACGCAAACGTTGCCTGGTCACTGCCCTTATTTATATATTTAATGGATGATACGCTACTGCACACTTCCACGTTGATGTGGGCCTGAATAGTGTACGACCCATCTATTGTCCAAATTATATCTTCACCACGTAATCTTAAAGTGGCAGTAAACCCACCTTTTTCTGGGGATCGTCGCCGATAAGAGGGATATCCATCCTCTCCCGTTATGGTGTGTTCTATAAGTGCCCGTGGATAACCTTTCGAGCATCGCCGTCCTGCATGCATGGAGAGTTGCTATTTAATATCCCGCAAGGACCATGGACCATGTGTGTTCTTACTATGTCAAATAGTGTGGCATCTGTGTTGCTGTCTGGAAATTCGGCACCTATCACATTATCAATATCGTTAGGGCGTATTTTGTCTTCCAACCAGAGAAGTACATGTGCGTGTGGTAGACCTCGTTTTTGCCACTCAACGCTGTACATAAAGCACAAAGCTGACCCAAACAGATTCTCCTTTGTAATTAGGCGTATTAGAGCTTTAAGTTTTAAGCGGAACACTCTAGCTATTATGTCGTGCCGATCATATGCATTTTGATCAGGCAAAAGTTGCTGTGTAATTTCAGCCCACTTCGGATTTGTTGTCATCGTTATAAAGAGATCAGGCATTCCATATTTCTAACGTAACAAAAAGCATCCTGTGTACGTTCGTGCATGTATCGTGGACCTCCCGTAAAACTGGACGGAAGTATTACTAATCTGCCCAACTGTACCTCCATCTTGTTGCATAGCACCACGTAAGTGCACATACTCCTCAGCACGCAACCGCCTTTGATTAGTCCGTATGTAAACCAAACGCTCGGTTTCAACTTTAGCATACATATCGACGATAAACTGATTAAATAGTCCACGAAATCTTTGCAAGTATACAAAACTGTTTGCTCTTATCTGTAGCATGTATGCATAAAATTGTTCTGACGACAACTTTTTATGTGAGTTTGGCAATCTAGTAGTAGGGTTAATTTGATGTAACTCAAAGTTATATCCGTCTTCCCCGTGACAAAAAATTAATGGGTATTGAAGCGCATCGTATGATCGATGTGTCTCGTATATACGATGAAGACGATCGTCATGAGTGCGCAAAACAATATCTCTCCTTTCACACTCTTGGTCAACTAAAACAACTGCAACTTCATTTGTAGTAGCAGGATTGCACCTTCTTGGATGTTCTGTTGCGGGCCTTTTATCAGCACATATTACAAATTTATAATTATTATTTTGCTCTTCGGGAACGAAATCAAGGGCATTTTTAAAATCGCGAACGTATGGATTTACATCATGTAGCATATTTTGCAGAATAGATATCAGACTACGATTAAGTTGTGGAAAGTTTTCGTTTCTAATAGTCGCCTGATCTTCATAATTCGCTACGAAATATATTTGTAGGAACTTTGGCTCATTCTCGGGTAACAATGAACCAATAAGGTGATAAACCTGCACTTGGACTTTGAAGGTAGGCATAAAAGGCCCTTCCGTCACTTGTTTTGCTCCAAAAGATGTCATTTGAAATGCACTGTTATACGCACGAATGTTTTCTAAAAAGTGCTTTAACTGCGAGTGATCACCGTTGAGCAGAGCTTTCAAAACTTCAGGCAAATTTAGGAAAATTTCGTAACTGACCTTTCTATTGGACCAACACATTCCAACCGTTTCTTTTTGGAATTTAAGGGCTTCACAAAATCTGCATTTCAAATTCATTTCGCCAATTAATGAGTATTTAGCATAATCTTCTAAAGGGTTATATGCAAAAGCACTTTTTGTCTTAGTAATCCAGGAGAGTAAGCCGTTACCTACATCAATATTTGGGGGAAGCTCTTCAGAATCATTTTGTTCCGTATTTAGTGTATGTCGCACTCGGTCAACATGCAGGCGAACTTGGCGATTTACCTCTGCCTCCAACTGCCGTATTCCGCGTATTCTTTCCCTCTCGTTGGCCCTGTTTGTTTCTTGATCTTCACGTAGGCGTTTTCTTCATTTTCAAAGAAACGATTTAAATTTGTCCTAATTTGCTGCGTACTTAAACGAATTTCTCTCTCAGGGGAGGTTTCTAATCCGCGCGACAGCGCGTGACGTTCACGATCAGCCAATTGCCTATTGGCCCTTTGGTCACTTGTTTCCTATGACCTTAAGCTTGCTGAGCGGATGCGTTGATTATTTAAACGGCATTCTCTTTCGACAACAGGTTCAGAACCTCGAGATAATATGTGGCGCTCTCGGTCATTGCTGAGTCGTATAATTTGTTCTTCTTCATTTTCAAAGAAGCGATTTAAATTTGTCCTAACTTGCTGCGTAGTTAAACGAATTTCTCTCTCCGGGGAGGTTTCTAATTCGCGAGACAGGGCGTGACTCACGATCAGCCATCTGCCTATGGGCCCTTTGGTCACTTGTTTCCTGTGACCTTAAGTTTGCTGAGCGGATGCGCTGATCATTTAATCGGCATTCTCTTTCGACAACATGTTCATAACCTCGAGAAAATATGTGGCGCTCTCGGCCATTGCTGAGTCGTATAAGTTGTTCTTCTTCATTTTCACAGAAGCGATTTAAATTTGTCCTAACTTGCTGCATACTTAAACGAATTTCTCTCTCAGGGGAGGTTTCAAATTCGCGAGACAGCGCGTGACTTTCACTATCAGCCATCTGCCTATTTTCCCTTTGGTCACTTGTTTCCTGTGACCTTAAGTTTGCGGAGCGGATACCCTGATCATTTAGCCGGGACTCTCTCTCGACAACAGGTTCAGAACTTCTAGACAATACATGGTGCTCTCGGTCAGTGCTGAGTCGTGTATGTCGACCTTCACTGCTTTCAAAGAATCGATTTAAATTAGTCCTAACTTGCTGCAAACTAAGACGAGTTTCTCTTTCGTGCGGTGCTTCCAATTCGCGAGACAAAGCATGGCGTTCCCTATCAATATGTCGGCGCGCATCACTTTCGGAAGGAGTTTCCATAGACCTGATAAATGTTATACGTTCTCTATTTGCCGAAAGCCTCGTTTCATAATTTTCATTCGATTCTTGTGATCGCATTAGTCTTAACCTCTTAGCAGCTTTAGTGCGTTTAGATAAATTTGAACGATTTTTGGGCATAGTGTTTCTAAAAATAATGCAATGAAAATTAAATGGGCACATAACAAATAACCTTTCCGACATTTGGCATTACAGCATTTACGAAAATTTTATTAATGTATGTATACGACAATCAATCGCACACCTACCAAAGCATCGCAGTACACACGAAAACTTTCCGCCACCTGTCAGCGAATAGATAAATCGAATTGCACCAAAAGGTTTGAGTCCCTCATTAATGCGTGTAAAAGGTTTAAAATCTTAGCTAAAAGTATTCCATATAAATTTGTAGATTTTGGAGCAAATACATTTTGACCGATAACTCAGTTTTCGATTAATTTATCGAAATATCACAAAATTCAAATGAAACCTGTGACCTTCCTCTATTGTTTGATGCCCATATTGTACGCATATTTAGAGGTTTTAGGTAACCTCATTTTAGCCGATTATCGTAATATGACAGCGTGAAATAATTGTTTTTGGTACGCCACTGTATCTATTCATGAATTTGATTTTTAATTTATATGAAATTGAAAAAAAAAACTTTGCAAAGGCATTCTTTGATATTTGTTTGGAAACTAAGTGCATTTTCCTTCGTTTTTCAAAAAAAAAAAATCCTTAAAAGTAGCTTAATTATAGCTTAAACAACTATATCTTTTTTGTGTATCACGCGATTTTAATGAAATAAGTTCTAGATTCCCTTCTGGATTACAGGCTATCCATCTGTGAAAGTCTCATAAAAATCCATTCGTTAGTTTCCGAGATTATCGATATCATACAGACAAACAGACAAACAGACAAACAGAAAAAAGTGGTGCCGATGGATTCTACGACATTCGAAACGTCAAGTACACTCATTTTTTTTTTTTAGAAATCTTGGATGTACAGACACGATTTTCTAGAGATTTATTATAGTATAGAAGAAGATAGATATATAGATATAGATAGATAGAAGATAGATAGATAGAGGGAGCGCAGAGAATGGCACATGCGAAGCAGAGGCGATTAAATGGACACTCAGAGCAAATAGCTGGAACCTGGACGCAGGGACAACAGTATGCTCTTAAAAAAATGAGAAATATGGAACGCCACCCTGAAGTAATGCGAAAGTGGTGCCGGGGTGGGCGACGGATCCAGAACGGGGCTATTTTTTAGTCTACGGACACACGGTTGCTGCACGGCAGCAATTATGGTGCAGTAGGCATTTTTCAGCCTCCCCACAAAAAAAAAAAACAAAAAAAAAAAAAAAGATAGATAAATAGATAATAGATAGGTAGATAGATAGATAGATATAATATGTAACTCAAATTGCCTGATTGTTTTGTTTAAAATATATAAGCAAAATACAGGGTGCAATTGTTTGCTAACAGATGTTCACACATCAAACCTCATGAGTACTTGCTACTCACGTCTGTTTTTTCAGTTTGTTGAGCTCTCACTAAAACAAAGTAAAAAAAAAATAACTGGCAAAACCTAAAAGAAAATTTGGGCAATTTGTTACGACAGAACGTAACTGGAAATACCCGTTCAGATATATCGGGAGAATTATCAAAAGACGCGTTTAGACCTCGGTATCAGATCTTAAAAAAGCAAGCGAATTTATCTATCGCTACCTTAATTCACAAAGGCCCAATCTGCAATGCAATTCCTATGTAGAGAGGGCCTTGTGAATTAAGTTTCTCTTTAGTAAACACTCAAATTTAATTTTATGAAAAACAATTTTTCGATTTTACTGTAATGCTGTTATGTCGGAAAGCATTGGCAAACTCGCCCGAATACCAGCTGGTAATGTCAATACCTTAGAGCCCAATTACAAACAACTTTGAGAACTTTGACAGAAGTTGCTCTCCGATTACTATCACACGGTCCTGTCAAAAAAAGTTTGTGGAACGTAAGGTTGAGAAAAATTTTGACCCATGAGCAAAAAACGAAGCGCTCATCTGTCAAAGTTGCACAAAGTTGTATGTATTTCGGCCATAACACGTAAAACTTCGAAGGATCCACTTTCATACAAAGTTTCTTTACGTTCCACGAACTTTGTATGGAAATGGCAACTCCAAAGTTTTATGTAATTGAGCCATTAGTTACTGGTAAAATTGCTTGGGGTTCAAAAATACGTTTCTTCAGATGAGGCTACCAAAATTGAACTACATCATCCGAATGCACCTCCCAAATAGCAATAGGTTGAGTTTACCAATATGTAATTAAATATATTCAGGGTATTCGTTTAAAGTCGTATATGCCTTGAAAAGCTCGTATAATAGTGTAAACCTCGCATTTATTTCTGTGGCAACAAATCATAACAACTTAAGTCGAGTTAAGAAATTATACCAGCGATTTTTTAAAAGAAAACTGCTTCATAACTTAGCCAAACGTATTAGATTTTATGGTCTAGAAACCAAATAATATAAAACCGATAAAAGTTCTGCAAAACTAAGCTTTTTGTTACTAAAAACCGGCAGAAGAAATTCTGATTGGCCTAATTTCTTAACTCGACTTAAGTTGTTATGATTTGTTGCCACAGATTTATTTATTTAAACGAATACATTATTTGATTAACAATAAAAAATTAAAGGAAAAAAAATTTGTACTCACCAGTTTAAAATTCACTTACAACAATACAACTGCACAACACAAAATAGAACTGCACAACTGAACTTCTTCAAACAACTAAAATTTATGTCCAGCTAAAATGTATAAAACCTCAAAAAATCAAAGAAGAAAATCACAGCTACTTTGATGAAATTTTTTTCATGAAAACTGGTAATAACGCTTGTCAACAGAACTTTGTGCCTGCCATCTGTCAGCGAATACATAAATCGAATTGCACGAAAAGGTTTGAGTCCCTGATTAACGCGTGTAAAAGGTATAAAATCTTAGCTAAAAGTATTTCATATTGTAGGTAAATTTATAGATTTTGGAGCAAATACATTTTGACCGATAACTCAGTTATCGATTAATTTATCGAAATATCACAAAATTCAAATGAAACCTGTGACCTTCCTCTGTTGTTTGATGCCCATATTGTACGCATATTTAGAAGTTTTAGGTAACCTCATTTTAACCGATTATCGTAACATGGCAGCGTGAAATAATTTTTTTTGGTACGCCACTGTATCTATTCATGAATTTGATTTTTAATTTATATGAAATTGGAAAAAACCTTTGCAAAGGCATTCTGTGATATTTGTTTGGAAACTAAGTGCATTTTCCTTCGTTTTTCAAAAAAAAAAAAAAAATCCTTAAAAGTAGCTTAACTATAGCTTAAACAACTATATCTTTTTTGTTTCTCATGCGATTTTAATGAAATAAGATCTAGATTCCCTTCTGGATTACAGGCTATCCATCTGTGAAAGTCTCATAAAAACCCATTCGTTAGTTTCCGAGATTATCGATATCATACAGACAAACCGACAAACAGAAAACAGTGGTGCCGATGGATTCTACGACATTCCAAACGTCAAGTACACTCATTTTTTTTAGAAATCTTGGATGTACAGACACGCTTTTCTAGAGATTTATTATAGTAATAGATGAGGGATCTTTTACAATTTTGAGAAATTAGACGGAAGAAAAGAGGTAATATTCGAACGCAAATAGCTTGGATTTGTGTTGAACTTTGTCAACAAATAAATATTTAGATGTGCATACATGTATGTAGTGCAAACCCGAAGAGGTCGGCTGCCGTCGCTGCTAGCGCAAGCGCAAGCGACGACCGAAAAATTGGTTCCCGTTAAGTCGAACGGGCTTAGTTGCCACTATGAATACATTTTCTTGAAAAAGAAAAAAAATTAATTTCCACTTACATGCTTATGCGGACAGCCCTCATCGCTGCTTTTTGGAGCTCCTTTTCCTGACTTTTGGGTAGGTTTTTCTTTGGATGACCGCCAACAATGCTTTGCGCGCAAGGCGGCTTGTAAGGCAATGAGGTAATTCGACAATATGTATATTCCGTATTCAAGGTGCGATTTTCGCCACTCCACTTCACAAGAGATTTTCTTAAACTCTTTCAAAATATTTTAACACTTTTAAAACTGTTTGCCAAATATTTTCTGATACTTTTAATATTTTTGATTATCACGCGCGCAGAGTTAAATAGCTAATCAGGGAAATTTAGAGATGGGAAAAGGTGTGAAATGTTCGCAGTGCTGTGCTTTTTCTACTTGTATTGCGTTGCCACTGTTTCAAATCCGGCTCGAAGGACCAATTAACGCATTCATGCAAATGGATTTTAATTCAATTCTAATTCTTTTATCGAATTTAATACTTAAAGCTAACAATTGAATTTTCAAGGCTGATACCTTACACAGCAAATATGATGATTTAAAAGATAATTAATTCCACAATGGAAAGAAAATTTAGTTGAATGAGACTTGATTAGTTAAGTTGAAGAATAGAACTCGGGATTTAATACGTCTTGCTACCGCACAAGGGCTAGGTGGGATTAGAGAACCAATCTCACGCGAGTATGATGGTGACCGCGCAAGGGTTAGATTGAGTTAGGGGATTAATGCAGCGGATGAGTTTATATTTAAAGATATAACTTACGGTTGTGGGTGAATACTTCCTTTTCTTTTTCCTGGAGTTGGCGTAGGTGATGATGTTCGTACTTGCTCCGTACTTGATGATTCGATGAAGATTTGATAAATGTAGATGATATTGGTTGATGATATGTGTTTAGCATTCCACGCAATCAAGAGAGCGAGTTAATGCATTGCACTTGTATTTATAGCTTAGATTAGTGATGGAAAGCAATTCCAACACTGTTGACTGGAAGCACTGGATGGCAACTCCAGTCTACTCTACCGCCAGGGTTGTATGAACGCAAGTCATAACTAGTGAAGTGAATTTTTGACACACGGAAGTCTTTTTCGGTAACTTCCCATTGAGCTAGAGATTTGATACTTAGAATATAGTTCAGATCTGAGAGACATTACAATGGAAGGGAAACAAAAATCCGCTAGGTGGCACACGGATCGAGATATACAGATATTTAATTTTAAAATGGAAAATTATCGATCGACTTTTAACTAACTTCTCGGTGATTCAGAGACTTGAAACTTAGCACATAGTTTGCGACTCGATGGCACTACAATTCGTGGAAAACAAGATGCCGCCAGGTGGAAGACGAATCGAAATAAGCGAAAATCCATGAAAATCCTTGAAAAAAACGCAGGGAATCTTGCAATCGATTTTTGAGTAACTTCCCGGTGAGGGGAGATATGAAACTTGAGCCGTAAGTCAGAACCCGGTGACAATGTAATATTTTATCAGAAAAATTCCGCTAGGTGGCGCATGGATCGAGATATTCAGCCCAATTCTAAACGAAAATTCCGTGCGAGTTTTTTCCCTTCTCCCATTCCTCGTATTCTAAATAAAAATTCCTTGAGAGTTTTTTCACTTCTCCCTTTCCTCCTATTCTGAACAATGTTCGAAAAAGAGGAAACCGGTTATGGGAGAAAAGTAGGTATTATGAATGTGAGGGAGAGGGAGATTTCTTTGCCATTTCATAGGAGTTTTTTCACTAGTTAAATTGAAGGGAATGCATCAAAAGGAAATTGGTTCTTTTAAGAAAGAACACTTATTTGTACAAATTTGCGCTAAAATATGTATTTACATTCTACCACGATATTCTCACTGTTAATACAACAACAACAGCAACAATATTCTTTATTTTAAGTCGAAAAGTATATCATAAGCAACGGAAGAGCTCTTTGTATATTTGATGCATCCATCCAGAAATTGCGCAAGGATTTTTAAAGAATGCCTAATTAGATTTTGGCATATGGCGAAAGGCGAACTCAACTCGACGTGGCCGCCAGAAAATTGCTTTGCAGAATGAAAGCAGGTAACTCCGGCGGATTTGTGTTAACCCACCGTCTACTTCTTATGCTCCTCTGTTGAAGTTGCTGTGGCACCAATTCATTACTCATTTCAGTGTATACCACATGAAATGCAATAATGTGCATTGTTTATTCCTTATTTCTTAATTTCAAACAAATTCGCAACAATAATTAAGCTTTTCAATTTTTTAAACAAAATAAGAAATGCGCAACGAAATTTCAATTGACAAAACAGCTGACTTCGAAAATTCGAAATTCCTATTCCCCAATTTTTCTTCTCCCTAGGAGAAAAGAATTGGAGGAATTTTTCCGCGGGAATAAAAAAATCCCCGAGAACAAAATTCCGCGAGAATATTTAGAATTGGTCTGATTAGGAAAATTTATTTTAATCTGGGAATCTTTCAATCCATTTTTAACTAACTTCCCG
This sequence comes from Eurosta solidaginis, assembly GCF_040869045.1. Taxonomy (NCBI): domain Eukaryota; kingdom Metazoa; phylum Arthropoda; class Insecta; order Diptera; family Tephritidae; genus Eurosta; species Eurosta solidaginis. Next base: position 178,068,562 of record NC_090320.1, read on the forward strand.
GTTACCTAGAGACTTGTAACTTAGGACATAGTTCACGACCCGGTGACAATACAATTTATAGAAAACAAAGTTCCGCTAGGTGGCGTGCTAATTGAGATAACTACAAATCCCTGAAAAACGAAAGGAATCTTGCGATCGATTTTTGAGTAAGTTGCCGGTGAGCTAGAGACTTGAAACTTGGGCCGTGGATCAGAACCCGGTGACAATGCAACATTTGATCCAAAAAAATTCGCTAGGTGGCACGCGGATCGAGATAGTAAGAAAACAAATTTTAATTTGGGAACCTTTCAATCCATTTTTAACTAACTTCCCGGTTAAATAGGGACTTGAGACTTGGCACTTAGTTAGAGGCCTGGTGACAATATAACTTATAGAAAACAAAGATCCGCTAGGTGAAGCGCTAGTCAAGTAACTGCAAATCCTTTAAAAACGGGGGGAATCTTGCGATCGATTTTCGAATAACTTCCCGATGATTTAGACACATGAAACTTGGGCCGTAAGTCAGAACACGGTGAAAATGCACTATTTTATCAAAAAAATTCCGCTAGGTGGCGCATGGATCAAGATATTGAGAAAACTAGTTTTAAATTGGGCATCTTGCTATCGATTTTTAACTAGCTTCGTACGTAACGTACAAGTCGCACTATTTAGAAGATTGGGCCATACCTTCATGGCTCGTGTTTAAATTTTAAATTTTCAATAAGTTAATCCCAAGTAAATGGTTTGCCTTAAATTGAAAGATTGCGCTCCACCTTTATAGTTTTAAATCGCAAGATTCTTTTACAAGAGCTATTGTTATAGTTTTTTAGTCAAATTCAACCAGGCTATGTCTGTATTAAAGGAAAATTTGCCTTCTATTTTTTGGTCCATTTATATAAAGGTAGTCCTTAAAATTTTTGTATCGTCTTTTTTTTTAATTTTTCTATAAGTGAATTTTTTTTCTTTTGGAATAGAAGATAGAAAATATTTTTCAGCCAGATGACATTTCTGCGCAGATAGATCAATTTCGAAGGTTGCTTACTGAACAACCTTCGAAATGGATCTATCTGCGCAGATATGGCAGTTGCCTGAAAAATTTTTCATATCTACGATTTCAAAATAAGCAAATAAGGGTGTCTAAGTTCGGATGTAACCGAACATTATATACTCAGCGTAGGCTTCAATTGTACAGTTCATTTCAGATAAATTACTTTTCTACATAACACGTGCCACCGCCCATTTAAAAAAATAAATGTATAATATATATATTTTTCCTATTTCATGATATAATTTCACTTGCGAAATTTATATGAGGCTCTTTATGTAAAGGTATAGATTATTTGATTTGTCCACGATCCCTTTAAAAATCTTTTGTATAAAAATGGGCTTGGTCCTTACCCGATTACGTTAATTTTTCTTCTGAGCATCACTTATAGTAAAAGCAAGCTTTTTGCCGAATTTTGCTATGATAGGTTTAACGGTTTTTAATTTATGATTAATAATAGTTGTAAAATTGATTTTAATACAAGTGGGCGGTTGCATTCCCATATTCCAAAATATTTTAGAATTTACTACCAAATTTCATTAGCTCGGCTGCATAAGTTTTTCCATTTATCTAAATTTAAGATTTGTTAGTTTTTTATACTATAGTATTGTGGCGAATGTGCTGCTAGTAAAGAAATGCATAACAACAGCAAAGTAAGCAACTACACATGTGTGCATGTAAAGACCAAAGCAAGCAGCCACACACAGGGAAGCTAAGACCGAAGAGATTACTTCATATACACACATGTAGTCATCACCTCAGATCAGAAGTTATTACTCACACATACACACGCATATAATTAGAAGATAAAATTAAATACCACATATAAAAGGAGAAATAAATAAGCAGCTTTTCGGGAAGGTTGTTCGCGAAGAGTCTAGACCCTTGGAGAAATATGCAAACGGGGCAACAGAGAGTATAAAAGCAGCGCAAGCTGAGGAATAATCAGGTTGATTTTAACAAGCTTTGAGTCAAGCACGTGAGTAAATAATTTGTGAAGTACTACTAATACAGTAGAGTTGTTAATAAAGAACATTTTTTATACTAAATATTTGAGTTATTTATTCGACAATTCAGCGATTCGAACGTTAGCCGAAGGTGCATAATTATAAGGAATTTCCCAAGATTCGTTACAGTATATATGCACTTTGTATAGATTTTTCAGGGATATTTGTTTCACCTTACACAAGTATGGGTTTCTTCCTCACTAGGTATAAATTATTGTGAAGTGGCGAATGCTTGAAGAAATTTTCACAATAATAAACAGCATTAAAATCATTTGCTCAAGAGAATTTTTCATACATTTTTGTAACCGGCATCTATATTGCATTATTTACATATGTATTTAAAATTTTTTCTTAACTGGCTGCTCATATTCTCTCTTTTAACTAGATTTTAAAAACCTATATAAATATGTAGTCTGATTTTCTATAAACACAAATAAAAGAAGAGTTAGTTTGAAACCCAAAAGTTACAACTCATGGCAGTTCATTTAATAATTTGGGAAAAATTTAAACAACGTGACCTCAGGATGGACAAGGCGACAGCTGTTTGATTATACCTTATAAAACTCTTCAAAGCCTTTTCTCCCGGGAGTGGGATTTGAACCCGCCCTCCTACACACTCCAATTTATGTATTCACCGAGAGAAACAAAAAAGCCTTTCTTTCATTATCTGGCTATCCGCGACAGCCATTCTCCCTGTGGGCTTATTTGACATGTAGATATGGCAGTGGATGAAAGAAAGGATTCTTCACTTGAAGGAACTCACAATGGTATTAATGTTTCATTAATATTTTAACGCTCTTGCTGTTAGTTTCAGCTGCTGTATTTTATACGTACCTATTTTCAATCTCTTTGTTGTATTAATTTTTATTTCTAGTTTTCTCACTTTTGATTTTGGTTTCTGGTGCTATCTTCCTTTAACACCCTTCTTTGCAGTTTGAATTTTAAGCTATTTAAATCTCCTACACATACATATGTATGTTACTATTCACTTGCAACAACTCTTCACCTACTTTTGCAATCGACTTCGTGTCTGAACTTGACTTGGTGCTCCTACGCACCCTCGAATTATAATAGTACTAGCAGACCCGTCAGACGTTGTTCTGCCATAAATTTGGTATATCTCCATACATTTTAATAAACTTTTTCGAACTTCGTAAGCCGATATCTATTTTTTGGAGGCTAAGTTCGAAAAATGGAGATATTGCTTTGTTTACTTAAGCCTCAATCTCTACAAAAAAATGTGTTTTGTCCAATACACAGAAAAAAAGTTGATTTTGTCACATAGCGTTATTATTACAAATAAGAAACAACAGGTTTGACTCACTTATTTACTATGACTTCCCCTATTCATGATATTTGGCATATCTTTATTAACTTTTCAATGCAAACCCTGCAATTTTTCCTCCAAAAATATCATGAGTTTCAAGTCTAAGTATAATAAGAATCAGGCAAAATAACAGTTGCAATAAATATTGAAAGTGCTATAACTTCTTTGTTTATTATTTTAGTAATATGATTTCAAAGCAACATTTTCTTGAATTTTTAATTACTTTCGTTCGGTAAGGAAAAAAACATACATTAAGGGAGAGGGGGGGGGGGGGGGGGGGGGGGGTAAAATTTTGTTAGCTGACCTAATCATGTGAAAACGACTTCATAACTTAAAAGGACATTAACCGGAAATGTGAAGCTTCTCAAGGCCAAAATAATGACATATCAATTTTAACGTCAAATAACAAAGTTACATCTAAAAAACATTTTCGGCTGTATTTCGAAGGATCAAAAAAAATTTTAAAAAATTTTTACTTTATGTTTGAATTATGCTGGCAATGCTATAGCCATGGTGAAGCCGTAAGGTGGCAACAACGAGCGCACATACACACACAAACTCTATGTAATTTGTTTGTGTAATTCGTTGGTGGTAATGTCAAAAATACTCTGAGAAATGTTCGTACTGTCAAAATTCATGAGAAAAGTTGCAATCAGCTTGGATAATGCTTTCACCTTTAATGACTCCGCCATCAATCAGCTTTGCCAGCATAGTTTGAAATTAATAATCAACATAAACGATTTGATTTCGTTTTGATATGGCAGAAAACGAAACGAAATCATTTCGTTAATTTGACGATCTTAACGTTAATAAACGAAACGAAATGACTTCGTTTCGTTTATTAACGTTGATTATCGTAACGAAATGATATCGTTTCGTTGGTTAAGCATGCCTGTATGTACGTATGTATGTGTCGCATCAAGCCTCACTCAAAAGCAATTAGCGCGGACAGTTCACAGCGAACAAACACACATACGCATTTTTTGATAAAAATATCACTTTTGTTTAAACAATTTGGCTGATATAAGAAAGGAATCAAGTATTTTTTTTGATGCAGATCGAAGGTAAATATTTCAAAGTTTTACTGAAAAGTAGAATTTTTTAAATCCATCCATCCGTTTATGAGTTATAGCTGTGTAAACAAAAATTTTATGATATTTTACTACATTTTGGCAATTTGCCACGCCGCTATAATATATACCTTCAAATTATATTAACTGTACCATCTCACGTAGCTAAGCTTTAAAATGCAAAACCCCGTTTTAAAATCGGAGCATTCTGTGTAAAGTTATGTGCATACATGGCATTTAGCGACTTTATTTTATAAGATTTATAGATAGATATAGATATATAGATAATAAATCATAATTCACGCAATTCCAACATTTTAATCTTCACACTTTTCATAAATTCCGAGCAATTTCAATTAGCCGAATTTTGATCATAATTACTTACATGAAAGTTCTGAGCTCCTGATAATTTTAAAGAAAATTTTAAAGAAACCAAGCAAATTTATTGTTCAAATCACAGATACTACTATAACGTACATACAAGGGATAACAATCCGGGGATCCCGGTCTTTTTTAAGTCTAAAAAATCCGGAGTTATTCGACTTTAATCACGGAATAGTTGAAAATAGCATTTTATTAACCATTACAAGCATGACACTAGAAAAGTATAAAAAAATGTGTGGAATGATTTTTATTTATGGTTTCTAAAGGCCTTATTGCACTGATGTCAAGTCCAATTATCTGAATTGGGTCAGGTTTTCGATATATGCGTGTCTAAGATTGAGAAAAACCCCTTTTTATGCTATACCACAGACCGACCAGAATCCAATTAAATTTTGTAACCAGGAATATACATCCTTTAAGGTTGTCTCGTCCGACTTTCCAGACCCACCAACAAAAGCTCACCCCCTTCCTGTGATATAAAAGTCCTTATATACGCATATGACATTTTAGTGTTGGGATCTCAGAGGCTAATTGCTAAAGCGAATAAGAAATGAAATTATACCTTAACAAACTAAATTAATACTTCATGAAATAAAGATCAACACACGCAAGAGCGAATGTACGATTAATAAGGGATTGCGAAAAAACTTGTACCCAAATGCACGAAAATATGTTCCTCAAGTCAAAATAAATTTGATTTTCTTCTATTCTAATTTAAAATTTTTTCAATTAAGAAAAAATGTATCATAACAATAATAATGATAAAATAATTATTGTTAGGCCTTGAGCTCGATTCGAACCCGCGATCTTACAAATCAGTAGGCCGATATAACTACAAAAAATTGTTAAAAGTATTTTTCGCTAAGATATAGCTTATTTTTCTACATGTCGACCCCTTTAAACATCTGTCATGTGAAAGTGTATAATTCACAATAAATTCAAAAAAAAAAAAAAAAAAAATAAATAAATACGGTTACACGATTCTAGAAGAGGAAACGTCAACGGACAAGGCAACAGAGGGTATAAAAGCAGAGCAAGCTGAGTGGTCAGTAATCAGTTTGATTTAAGCACGCTATTGGTTGCGAAGTATAAATGTTATTGTGAAGTACTTTCAAAGTAGTCTAATAAAGACCACTTTGCATTATTGAATATTGGAGTTATTTATTCAACAATTTAGCGATACGAACGTTATTAGAAGGTGTAAAATAGGAGGAATTCACTAAATTCGTTACAATTGGTGTTAGAAGAAGAATTGTTGAATAAATTCCGAAGATTTCGAGTAAAATAAGGACATGGCAAAGTGGAGTGAATTGAATATCCAGCAACTGAAGGAGTTGGAGAGCCGTGGATTGAATACAACCGGCAACAAACTCGAACTTCAGGCACGACTACGAGAGGCAATGGAAGCAGAAGGAATTAACGTGAAAGAGTATGTCTTTCATCTTAATGGCGACGAGACAACAACAAAAATTGAATAGAAAAATGAAACACCGCAGACAGTTACGAGCACAGACTTGAACACGACTTTTGGGTGCAATATCTGCACAAACATCGACAGTAACATCCAAGATGGAAGCACAGAAGGCACGCATTTCAGAATGTTCGCACAAATGTCATCACAATTGGAATCCCAGGAGAACCGTATAACATCCAAGATTGAACCCAAGGAAAGACAAATGCCATCTCAACTGGAAGAACAGAAAACATATATGGCATCCCAAATGGAATCACAGGAGACACACATAACATCTCAATATCTCAGTTGGCAGAGCAGTTGAAAGCACAAGAGGCCCGTATATCCTCGCAGCTGGAGACACAGGAAGCAAGGGTAACATAAAAGCTGGAAATGCAGGATGCAAAAATCGCTCAATTTCAGGCAGAAGTCGATGACTTAAAAGGTCGTATGGAGCAGTTACAACTAAATCGCCAGATATACCAAATTGAGTTGCAAAACCGTTACCAAAAGGCGAATGAGACTTTGCAGGATTTCGCGTCGGATGTTAAAATATTGGCTCATCCCGCGAATGCAGACGCACCCGTGGCATACACCTAGACGGTAAAAATCCAGAGTTTTATAAATGGTATACGGGACGTCGAAACGAAGCGAACTACATACGCAAATCCAAAGCTATCATTTGCTGAAACGGCATCCCATGCACTGACCCAGGAAACAGCGTCACTTTTGAGTAAGCCCGCATACAAAGCTCATCGCGTGAAGTGGAAAGGCCAGACTGGGTAGACACAATTTTGGAGGCACTAAAAGGAATGCAGCAGAAAAACGATGGTGCCGTCAAATGCTTTACGTATGGAAAACCAGGGACATTGCACTTCATTGCAGCACCGGTCCTGGTGGTTCCAACTTGGCTGGTCGTAAACGCAAAGCTGGAGGAGATAAGCAAGGGCGAGTCAGATGTAAAGATCGAGAACTTGCCCCAGCTATTGAATGTCCTGTGATATCTATCTCGCAAATTGGAAAAAAATCGAGCAGTCTTACCGTCAAAGGAAATGTGGAAGGCAAATAACGTGTACTGGCTGTAGATACGGGCGCATCTCATTCCTTAATCTGATCTGATTTGATCAACAGGAGAGAACGATTTGTCTGATCGTGAATGTGAAGTACTTTCAAAGTAGTCTAATAAAGACCATTTTGCATTATTGAATATTGGAGTTATTTAATCAACAATTTAGTGATACGAACGTTAATGGAAGGTGTAAAACAGGCGGAATTTCACTAAATTCGTTACAATATCTTATACAACCGATTGTTCAGATAAGAAAAAAAAAAAAATAAAAAAGATAAGATCAGATAAGAAACTTTTCGTAATTTCTGCCCCATTTCAACAGCTAGAACCTTCAAATTTCACCGAATGCTTACGTATAGAGCCTTCATATTTGTCTGAAAAATTTGTATTGATAGGTGGTATATATGGTATATATCTCATACAACCGTTTGTTCAGATAAGAAACTTTTCGTAATTTCTGCCCCATTTGATCAGCTAGACCTTTCAAATTTCACTATGTGCTTTCGCATTTAGCAGATATTGTTTGGCTGAAAAATTCGAAGAGATCGGTCGTATATATAGGTAGCATATGTCACCTAATCCGATTGTTCTGATAAGAAACTTTTCGCAATTTCTACACCATTTGAGCAGCTAGAAGCTTTAAATCTCAGCAAATGTTTACGTATATAGCATATATCATAGAGATCGGTGGTATATATATTATACTAGCAACCCGCACCTTGTTTCACATAGGTTGCAATGTTTAAAAATAGTAATTCGTTGTTGCATTTGAATTAATGTTTCAATTAAAAAATAAAGATAATTCATAAAAAAATTAAGTCCAAAGCAAAGTTAAATAATAAATCCATACATATTAACTGTTCATATTCAGTTAGTTTTTATTTTCTTTCTTATAAAATTTCATTGTATAAGTTAGCACCAACTAAGTCAACATTCGAGCTGACGCTAACGTAAAGAGCTTAGTCAGCAATACGCAAGTTGATGGCTCAAAATACTTAATAATAATTTTGAAGCAAACAGGAAAAGGCCCAGACGCCTGATCAGCAAAAACACAAATATTGTGAACGACATCCGGAATTGAATTGGGAACAACATCCGCCATGCGCCGAACGAAATAATGCTGGCACAGGTAGAATTAAGTTATATTTAGAACTAATTTACCATTTTTAAGTCAGTCAGTTGTAAGCAGTTAGTTGTAAACGTTTAGTTTTAATTAGTGAGTAACAAAATAAGGTCTTACGACCAATAATTAAATTAGTGAATAAATAATAATAAAGGTCTTGAGACCCAAAAAAATTATTTTTTTAGTATCCTTAACAAAGGATACAATAATTGGCGCCCGAGCTAAAAGGCTTGCCCTGGTAAAGTTATAGTGTTGTAAAATCGGTATAAAGCTTAATAAAGTGCCGCGAAGGAAACTGTTATCAAAAAATTCCAAAAGTGCCACCAGTATAGCATTAACTTTCAAAAAAAGTGCCACAATACAAAAAGTGCCACAATAGAAAGAAAACCGGTAGGAAAAAAACTTTCAATAAGTACCACAAATAATAAAGTGCTACGAAAGAAAAACTATTCCAATTTGTATTACTAAACGATACCTATAAGAAGAGGCGTGAAAGGGGTAGTGAAAACTTACAAACTTCCCGGACGCCCCAACGATACCAGCCAAGGAGCCACCCCCAGCAACAAGGTATAAGCCAGTGTACCACGAGTACCGCCAGGAAAAGGGAAGAATACACACTTATCGAGATGGAGCTGAAATTAATGTAAGAAAATATTTATATATTTAAGAAAAATATTTAAAAACAAAAAAATTCAAATCTACTAAATTTTGAAATTTCATCTTAAAAACGCATATTTGAAAAATTTAGAAAGTAATGAGCGAAAGATTTTTTTTTTAAGGAAAAAGAAAAATATTGAAAAATAAGTAAATTTCAAAAAGATTTATAGGAATTAAAAATTAAAAAAATAAGAGAAGTAAATTACTACATAAAAATTACAATTACGAAATTCGAATACTTATTGTGGAAGTCACTCAAAAATTTAAATAATTTAGAATTTAATAACTTAGATATTTCATTTTAAAAGTGAAAGTGCGGAAATAAAAAAAAAAAAGAAAAAATTTAGGAAAATCCTTTTCAAGACAATCGTAATTTTTTTTTGTGATTTAAGAAGTCCAGAGAATCAAATCCCTTACCGAAAGAAAAAAATCAAAAATTCCTTACAATGTCAAACCCAAACAATTTGATTAGACCCTCAATGCTTGGAGCTAACCCTCCTGCTGCACCACCAGCACCGCCAAGCGCTAATAACCAAATTTCACCAGACTTGGCCAATATGATAAAAAGCATGATATCCCTAGCCATAGAGGCAAGCGTGCCTAATATAGTACAGATTGTCCTTAACAACACAACAAATCCTATCATAACTGATCAAACTATAGACGCCCAATTCCAAAATAATATGAGTGAAATGGATAAGATTCCAGATGTTGTACGTTCATTAAGAGAATTCTCAGGAAATGCCTCAGAGTTTAGCTCCTGGAAAAAGAGTGTTGAAAGAATTTTGAGAATTTATAAACCCTCAAAGGGCAAACCTAGATATTTCGGCATTTTGAATGTTATTAGGAATAAGATAATTGGAAAGGCAGACATAGCTTTAGAATCGTACAACACCCCTTTAGATTGGACAGCAATTTCCCGCTGTCTAACTACCCACTACGCCGACAAACGAGACATAGGCACTTTAGAGTACCAAATGACATGCCTCATACAAGGACGAATGTCCATTAATGAGTTCTACCAGAAGGTATACGGACACCTATCACTACTTTTAAATAAAATAGGCTGTATGGAGATAGGTGAAGAAGCAGTTCACCTGTTAACTGAGACTTACCGAGCTAAGGCCCTCGACACCTTCGTCAGAGGACTTTCGGGTGATCTCCCCAGGTTACTTGGCATAAAGGAACCAAAGAGTTTGCCAGAAGCCTTACACCTTTGCCTGAAGCTCGAAAACCAAAACTTCAGGGAATACCACGCGAACAACCAGATGGCTAACTCCCGTCAACAAAGCTTTAATTCTCCGAATCCACGACAGCAGCCCTTCACGGTAAAATACCCCCAGCCGCAATCTTACCAACAACTCCAACCACAATCAAGGTTTTATCCCGAACTAGCACACCTACCTCAACCCATATCAAATCCCATTCCACAAAACTATCATCAACAAAATTTGAATCCTCCCAACTATCAGCTATACGCCAACCAAAACCCAAACCAGGTAAATAGATACCAACCACAAAACCCTTTTAACCAACAACACCACGCTCCTCCAAGACCACCTAAACCACCTCAACCCATGGACGTAGACGAAAGCGTCAGGACAAGAGCGGTAAATTATATGAACCGCCCTAAAGCTCAAGAAATGGGCAAACGGCCACCTAATACATCAATGATAAACCATCCCCCTATCAAAGTTCAAAGGAACTTTCACATAAACACCGACGGACCGACGGATAGCCAACACTACCATAACCAACACTAACATGACCAATACTACCAAGACCAATACTACGAAGATCCAAACGACCACAATCAGAACACAACCTTTAACAACGAAAAGGAAGAACCGCAGGATCTGAGTGATGTACATTTTTTAGATTGAACAGCTCTTCGTTACCCTACTTTAGATGCAGGACGAAGAGCGGCGAAATTTTAAACATTTTAGTGGACACTGGATCTAACAAAAATTATATCAAGTCCAGCTTAGTAACAAAATCAATAGAAAACGACAACCCCTTTTTTGCAAATTCTGTCGGGGGAAAAATCAAAATTACCCATCACACATATCTCAACCTCTTCAACTTAGAAAACTACAAGCTTAAATTCTTCTTACTACCCACTCTCAAAACCTTTCATGCAATACTAGGCAATGACAGCCTAAAGGAACTCTCAGCGGTCATACATACGAAAGAAAATTTTATGGTTATAGCAAACATAAAAAAAATCTTTTTAAGACAATACAGTGTACAAAATGTTAACACAATACAGATTCGGGACCAACACATGACCACGGAAGAAAAAAACGAAATTAGACAATTAGCACAGAAACACCGTAATTTATTTTCAGAGCCAAACGAAAAATTAACTTATACAACAAAAGTAGTTGCCGAAATTCGTACAAATTCTGACACACCAATATACTCAAAATCATACCCATATCCCATGAGCCTTAAGCAGGAAGTTGAAACTCAGGTAAACAAACTGCTAGAGGACGGAATAATACGCAAATCAAGATCCCCATACAACTCACCCGTCTGGGTCGTGCCTAAAAAGGACGATGCCTCAGGGGAAAAAAAATTTCGAATGGTCATTGATTACAGGAAACTTAATCAAGTAACAATCGCAGATAGGTATCCAATACCCGAGATAAACGAGGTACTTTCCCAATTAGGAAAGAATCGAATTTTCTCAGTGATTGACTTAAAAAGCGGTTTCCATCAAATTCCTCTTAAGGAATCTGACGTGGAAAAAACAGCTTTTTCAGTGAACAACGGAAAATACGAGTTCACGAGACTTCCTTTTGGCTTAAAGAACGCCCCTGCCATTTTTCAACGGACACTGGACGACATACTTAGGGAACACATAGGTAGAATTTGCTATGTATACATAGACGATATAATTATATTTAGCGAGGACGAAAAAACGCACGCTGAACATATTGACACAATTTTCGAAACTCTAAACAAGGCAAACATGAAAGTCCAGATTGACAAATGCGACTTTTTCAAAAAGAAAGTCGAATTCCTGGGATTTGTCGTCTCTTCTGACGGAATCTCTACAAACCCAGCCAAAGTACAATCAATAACAGATTTCCATTACCCCAAAACAATTAAAGACTTACGCTCATTCTTGAGTTTATCCGGATATTATAGAAGATTCATCCAAGATTATGCGAAACTAGCAAAACCACTGACATCCCTACTTCGAGGAGATGAAGGAAGAATGTCTAAAAGCAGTTCAAGGAAAATTCTAATAAATTTGAATGAAAAAGCAAAAGAAGCATTCAATAAATTAAAGCCACCCTCACATCCAAAGATGTTATCCTACAATACCCCGATTACAGTAAAGGTTTCGACTTAACTACAGATGCCTCACAATATGCCATAGGCGCAGTTTTGGAACAGAATGGCAAACCGATCACATTTATTTCAAGAACATTAAACAAAGCTGAAGAAAATTATGCAGTAAATGAAAAAGAAATGCTTGCAATAATTTGGGCTTTAAATTCCTTCAGAAATTACCTATACGGCACAGCAAAAGTTATTATACACACTGACCATCAGCCACTCACCTATGCCTTAAGCAATAAGAACACTAACTCTAAATTGAAACGATGGAAAGCAATACTAGAGGAATATAACTACGAAATACAATATAAACCAGGAAAGGCCAATGTAGTTGCAGATACATTATCAAGGCCATTTGAAGTAAATTCCTTATCAGTCTCGACGCACTCAGACGACAGTTCATCGCACAACCTAATCCCAGCAGTAGAAGGACCCATAAATGCCTTCAAGAACCAAATTTGGATCTCGCTAGGAGATGAAGACAGCTATCAGTTTAAAATACCATTCCCGACCTATCATAGACACTTAATTTGTAAACCCCAATTTTCAACCGACGATTTAACAGCACTACTAAAACGTTACCTAAATCCTTCAGTGATAAACGGCTTATTTACCTCTGAAGAAATAATTGGAAAAATTCAGGAAATCTATCCCCTTCATTTTTCCAATTACAAAATTCGCTATACCCAAACAAAAGTACAAGATTTAGTAAACGAGGATGTTCAAAATGAGGAAATATTAAAAGAACACACACGAGCACATAGAAAAAGGGATGAAAACAAAAAACAACTAATACAAAAATATTACTTCCCAAAAATGACAGCAAGAATAGAAAATATAATTAAACAGTGCAAAGTTTGTAAAGAAAATAAATATGACCGTCACCCTAATAAACCACATCTACTTAAAACCCCAATTCCACAGTACCCTGGTGAAATAGTTCACATAGATATCTATAATACGGAGAAACGCCTGGTACTAACAGCAGTAGACAAATTTTCTAAATATGCCCAGGTAAGAATAATACAGTCAAAGGCAATAGAAGATATCAGAGAACCTTTGCGACAAATACTCTTCGCATTTGGTGTACCTAAGACAATAGTTATCGACAATGAAAAGTCCCTAAACTCACTATCCATACAATTCATGGTAGAAGATCAACTTGGAATTAAAATCTTTAAAACACCTCCATACGCAAGCACAGTTAATGGTCAAGTGGAAACGTTTCATTCCACCTTATCGGAAATTATGCGCTGCCTCCAAACAGAACGCACCCATCGTTCATTTCAAGAACTATTAGATAGATGCACATATGAATATAATTACTCCATACACTCAGCAACAGGAAAACGACCTATAGAAACATTTTTCGGTAGACGAGTCTCGATAGACCCATAACAATACGAGAATTCACGGCGAGAAAACATAGAAACCCTTCGGAAAAGATAAGAAAAGGATTTAGAAATCTATAATAAAACACGGAAACCCACCCCTCACCCCTGGTGACATAATTTATGTTAGGATTAATAAAAGAATAGGATCAATACTCACTGCTAGATATAGGAAGGAAATCGTGAAAGAAGATAAATCTAGTGTAGTAATTACTGAAAAAGGAAGAATAGTACATAAGAGTAACATTAAGACTTAATATGATTTTAGTAAAATAAGAAACTCCCCCTTCAAAATTCTCTCTTACAGACTTCTCGTGCACCTAGTGTACGCGGACTTTAAAATAATAGATTACTCCAACTCTCAACTTGCAACATTTAATACGGGACAAACCAAAATTCAAACAGGAACTTACAAAATTATACATAAAATAGATCTGGACGTATGCCAAAAGACACTAAATGAACTTAGCCATACCATTAGGACACAAATCAATGAAGGAAACCCCCTCTTGCCCGTTCTCAATAATGAATTAAGATCAATACAAGATTATTTGAATAGACTTAAACCAAGGAAATTTAAAAGAGCAATTAATGAACTAGGAACCATCTGGAAGTGGATCGCAGGAAATCCCGACCACGACGACCAAGTCATCTTAGAAAAGGAAATAAATAATATAGTTGAAAATAATAACCAGCAAGTGGTAATTAATAAAGTAATTTTTGATAAAATAAATGAAATTACAGCAATTTCTAATAAAATCGCGAAATCCATACAAACGGATGAACACACTCAACATAATTTTGCTATTGAAATGAAATATAAGTTAAAAATTATAAAAGAAGAAATAATTAATATAGACTATGCGATACATTGGGCTAAGGCCGGCATAGTCAACTCCTATATATTTTCAAATGAAGAAATTATGTTAATTAAGTCAATATATGAAAAAAACAATTTTACCCTAAGTAGTATAGAAGAATCACTAGAAATCGCAAGCGTAAAAATTGCAACAAACGATAAAATGTTATTTTACATAATAGGATTACCAATAACAAATGAAGACATTTGTGAGTCAATTTTGATAAAACCTATAAAGATAGGAAAATTTATTAATAAAGTCCCTTACGAGGACATTGTAACATGTAATAATAACGTAGTATATGGAATTGAATCTAAATGTAAAGAAAATAATAATGTAAGAATATGTAACCGTAAGGCTATAGTAGACATTAGCAACACTACCTGTGTCCCACCTCTACTGAGAAGCAAGCCAGCTGAATGCGTTTTTGTTAATAACCAGCACATCCCAGCCGTAGAAAGCATCACTCCTGGCATCATACTACTAAATCAATACAACGGCACTATAGATATCGACAACCAAAAAGTAAACCTGACAGGGTCATACGCAATACAGTACCATAATTCCACAGTTCGTATCAATAAACAGATATATTCTTTTAACGAACTACTAACCAGCAAACCACTACCTGCAATTCTCCAGTCAAATGTCCCATCAAAGCAAGAAGAAGAAATCCTAAGTTTGGAAATGATGAAGGAACTCCATATAAATAACACAAATCGTATAAATTCATTGCGCACAAAACACAAAGCAGCCATAATCACAAATTTTTCTCTAATAATCATGATAATAATCTGCCTAGGAGGACTCATATTCGCACCAGTAATAAGAAGACATTTTACAAAGGAACCAGAAGAGCTATCAAGCTACAAAGTAAGCATCCAGGTAAACGATAACAAGGAACCTGTAGCATCCGAAATACCTACCTTAACAAACGAGGACGTTCGTTTTTGGGGTGGAGGAGTTAGCACCAACTAAGTCAACATTCGAGCTGACGCTAACGTAAAGAGCTTAGTCAGCAATACGCAAGTTGATGGCTCAAAATACTTAATAATAATTTTGAAGCAAACAGGAAAAGGCCCAGACGCCTGATCAGCAAAAACACAAATATTGTGAACGACATCCGGAATTGAATTGGGAACAACATCCACCATGCGCCGAACGAAATAATGCTGGCACAGGTAGAATTAAGTTATATTTAGAACTAATTTACCATTTTTAAGTCAGTCAGTTGTAAGCAGTTAGTTGTAAACGTTTAGTTTTAATTAGTGAGTAACAAAATAAGGTCTTACGACCAATAATTAAATTAGTGAATAAATAATAATAAAGGTCTTGAGACCCAAAAAAATTATTTTTTTAGTATCCTTAACAAAGGATACAATAATTTATACAATATTTGCTGCTTTCCCATCAGGAGCCAAAACATATAAATTATATCTGTTTGTTACACGCGATAGAGCTACATATAATTGCCCATGTGTGAAACATTTAGCTCTTGGGTTCAAACGGGCTACCTTAAATGTTTGTCCTTATTTATTGTTACTGCAAAACATAATTTGACTGGAAATTGATGCCGTTTAAATTGAAATGGGAGATCTGTTGGTACTATCGGGATTCTTGGAATCAAGACGTTTTCTCCAGCTCCACAACCAGTCAAAATTGAACACTCAATCATATGCGTTCTTATGGTCTTGAACAGCAGCCTGGTACCATTGCATAATGATGGTGGATTCAAATTGCGTAGTAATATAACGGGAGCTCCTACTTTAATAATAAGTTCATGTGGTGGCGTTCCGGGAGGGTTTAGAGAATTTAAAAACTGTATTGTATAGTGTACAGCCTCATTAGTATCTATTACCGTATCTATTGAGTAGAAAACTTGTGCGTCCGTATTATATTTTGAGGGTACTATCGCATCAACTGCGTCCACCTGCTCATTGTTAGCTGATAATATTGCCCTCACTTTAAACCAGTCCAATGAATTAATTGTAAATTGGCCAACTTCGGGATATACTTTATCAATAAGATCTTCAATATTTTCAGTAAATTTGCAAAAATTTGTTAGATCGATAAGCCCACTTATCGTCGGAAACTGCCCGTTACCAATTTTCAGCAAATTATTAGCAAAAAGTACATGTTCTCCGGAAGTAAAAACTCTCATATTTTTTATAAGTTGTAGTTTATTTATATACCGCCCAAGGTAAGACACTTTTAAACACGCGTTGACCTCATCAGCTCTCGTACCTCATCAGCTCCGTAACCTCTCACTCTGCATGCATCTTGGAATGAAGTTTTCAAGTTTTCAAAAGAAGTAGGACCTTTATGTGTGCATCGAAAATGTTAAGGAACAGTGGGTTAAATGGTACTACCCATCTGTTATCTATAGAAATATTTCTAATGACCGTAGTTTCTCCGCCTTCTTCTCCTGAAAGTCGATGGTATTTTGGATATCCACCACCATAAACGGATGTATGGGGCTGAAATAATTTTGGAAATTTTTTTGTGCACCTCCCTTCGCTCATACATGGTGAATTTTGATTCAAACTCCCGCATGGTCCATGTAACATATGTTTTACAACAGCGTCGAACAAAACTGGATCTTCCTCTTTTTTTGGCAATTCTGCTGATATAACGCTACAATTTGATCTGGCCTTATTTTATTGACCAACCAAAGCAGCAGGCGAATGTGAGGCAACCCACTTTTTTGCCATTCGACTGTGTACATGTGGACTCGTGGTGGGCCAAATATATGAACTTTATTTATGAGATGGAGCAACTGTTGGATTTTAAGATGGAAAACCCGATCAACCAGTCATATTGATCTTGCGGCCTTGTGAGTGGCTGAAGATTGTCTTTAATTTCTTTCCAATTTGGGTTGCACGTAATAGTTATAAAAAGGTCAGGTCTACCGAAATTCCGTACGTGTGTTATTGCATCCTGCGTCTTTTCATGCAAGTATCTAGCGCCTCCCGTAAAACTTGAAGGTAATTTGACCAACTGACCGATTTCATTTGCGTGTTCATTGGAATACAAGGCATCTTGTAAGTGCACATAGTTTTCTGCTCCTAGTTTTGTTTGGTTGTGTTGTATAAATGCTAGGCGTTCGGTTTCTATTTTGGCATACTGATCAACTAAATATTGGTTTAATAAAATGCGGTATTGAAGTAGGGTGTTAAAGCTATTTTCTTTCTCCATTATTTGATAACAATAAAAATTCATGCATGATACTTTCTTGTCAGCGGTGCCTTAGTGACTGGATGAAGTTGAGGTATGTCGATAGAATATCCATCTTCACCTCGCACCAAAATCAATGTAGTGCATTATAACTCCTATGGGTTTCCGGAATTTTTTGAAGATGGCCGTCCCTACTGTGTAAAACCATGTCTCGCTTATCAAATCGTTGTCCTGCTATTACAACGGCAACTTCGCCCGTAGATGGATCATTATATCGCCCACGGTGCTCACCAGCCGGTACCTGGTTTGCGTGTATAATGACATCGAAGTCTGGTACATTTGCAGAAATACTCTCAATAGTACTTTTAAATGAGTGTGCATAGGCATTCCATATACTTTGGAGCTCCGTAATTAACGCACTGTCAAGGGGTTCTCTCGAATTTATATTGCATCGAGTAGCTGCTTCTGTAGCTGGATCGGAAATAAAATAAATTTGAAGAAATTTGTGAGTTTCAGGTGAATGTGGAAGTAAACTGCCCACTAAATGGTACACTTGACCTTGCACTTTAAAAGTGGGCATAAAACCACTCTCAACAACTTCGTGGCTCCTAAACGAAGTAATTTGAAATGCATTATTATAGTTTCGAATATATGTATGTTAAAAAGTGCCTCGATTTTGGATGTTCGCCTGTTAATAATGAGCGCAAGGGTTCTGGGGGAGGCAAAATGTCAGGTAATTTAACTTTCCCTTCCGAACAGCACATCGACTTTAACTCAGACTTCCACTTCTTTGCTCTACAATGTTGGCAAACTACAGACATGTATCCCAAAGACATAGATGGATCGTTTTTATAGTCAATTGTGGTGCTGTAATTCATTGCACTATATTCTTTATTTCTAATTTTTTCTTGTTGTCACTCTTATGCTGCTACAATCACAAAAATTTTATAGGCTGTCTTGTTTTGATTTCGAATTCAAAACACATTGCGAGTATTTTCTATTAGCAATATAGGAGTATTACATATATGAATTACGTACAAATTTTAATGAGAAAATTCGTGAAAACTAAGTGTTCTTTCTAAAATAACTCTTTTAGGGCTGCCATAAAACAACATTAAAACAAGTAAGGACGGGACTGTCTTCGGCTGTGCCGAAGACTTCATACCTTTCATGAATGGGGCTGAACAATAATCTTATCCCATTCGTAATCTCCGAATAATCGGATGTATAAGATAAGAAATATATAGTGAACAGGTCTACATACCTAAACGATTTTTAAGATAAATATAAAATAAACAAGTAAGGAAGGCTAAGTTCGGGTGTAACCGAACATAACATACTCAGTTGAGAGCTGTGGAGACAAAGTAAGGGAAAATCACCATGTTGTAAAAAGAACCTAGGGTAACCCTGGAATGTGTTTGTATGACATGTGTATCAAATGGAAGGTATTAAAGAGTATTTTCAGAGCAAGTGGACCATAGTTCTATAGATGGACGCCATTTAGGGATATCGCCATAAAGGTGGACCAGGCCTGACTCTAGAATTTGTTTGTACGATATGGGTATCAAATGAAATGTGTTAATGATAATTTTAAAAGGGAGTGGACCTAAGTTCTATAGGTGGACGCCTTTTCGAGATATCGCCATAACGGTGGACCAGGGGTGACTCTAGAATTTATTTTGTACGATATGGGTATCAAATGAAAGGTATTAATGAGTATTTTAAAAGGGCGTGGGCCTAAGTTCTATAGATGGACGCCGTTTCGAGATATCGCCATAAAGATGGATCAGGGGTGACTCTAGAATTTGTTTGTACGATATGAGTATCAAATGAAAGGTGTTAATGAGTATTTTAAGAGGGCGTGGGCCTTAGTTCTATATGTGGACGCCTTTTCGAGATATCGCCATAAAGGTGGACCAGGGGTGACTCTAGAATTTGTTTGTACTATATGGGTATCAAATGAAAGGTGTTAATGAGTATTTTAAGAGGGCGTGGGCCTTAGTTCTATATGTGGACGCCTTTTCGAGATATCGCCATAAAGGTGGACCAGGGGTGACTCTAGAATTTGTTAGTTCTATATGGGTATCAAATGAAAGGTGTTAATGAGTATTTTGAAAGGGAGTGGGCCTTGGTTCTATAGGTGGACGCCTTTTCGGAATATCGTTATAAAAGTGGACCAGGGTTGACTTTAGAATGCGTTTGTACAATATGGGTATCAAATGAAAGGTGTTAATAAGTATTTTGAAAGGGAGTGGGCCTTAGTTCTATAGGTGGACGCCTTTTCGGAATATCGTTATAAAAGTGGACCAGGGGTGACTCTAGAATGCGTTTGTACTATATAGATATCAAATGAAAGGTGTTAATGTGTATTTTAAATGGGCGTGGGCCTTAGTTCTATAGGTGGACGCCTTTTCGAGATATCGTCATAAAGGTGGGCCAGAGGTGAATTTGTTTGTACGATATGGGTATCAAATGAAAGGCGTTAATGAGTATTTTAAAAGGGCGTGGGCCTTAGTTCTATAGGTGGACGCCTTTTCGAGATATCGCCATAAAGGTGGACCAGGGCTGACTCTAGAATTTGTTTGTACGATATGGGTATCAAATGAAAGGTGTTAATGAGTATTTTAAAAGGGCGTGCGCCTTAGTTCTATAGGTGGACGCCTTTTCGAAATATCGCCATAAAGGTGAACCAGGGGTGACTCTAGAATTTGTTTGTACGATATGGGTATCAAATGAAAGGTGTTAATTAGTATTTTAAAAAGGAGTGGGCCTTAGTTCTATATGTGGACGCCTTTTCGAGATATCGCCATAAACGTGGTCCAGGGGTGACTCTAGAATTTGTTTGTACTATATGGGTATCAAATGAAAGGTGTTAATGAGTATTTTAATAGGGCGTGGGCCTTAGTTCTATAGGTGGATGCCTTTTCTAGATATCGCCATAAACGTGAACCAGGGGTGACTCTAGAATTTGTTTGTACGATATGGGTATCAAATGAAAGGTGTTAATGAGTATTTTAAAAGGGCGTGGGCCTTAGTTCTTAAGGTGGACGCCTTTTCGAAATATCGCCATAAAGGTGGACCAGAGGCGGCTCTAGAATTTGTTTGTACGATATAGGTATCAAATGAAAGGTGTTAATGAGTATTTTAAAAAGGAGTGAGCCTTAGTTCTATATGTGGACGCCTTTTTGAGATATCGCCATAAACGTGGACCAGGGGTGACTCTAGAATGTGTTTGTACGATATGGATATCAAATTAAAGGTATTAATGAGGGTTTTAAAAGGGAGTGGCCCTTAGTTGTATATGTGAAGGCGTTTTCGAGATATCGAACAAAATGTGGACCAGGGTGATCCAGAACATCTTCTGTCGGGTACCGCTAATTTATTTATATATGTAATACCACGAACAGTATTCCTTCCAAGATTCCAAGGGCTTTTGATTTCGCCCTGCAAAACTTTTTCATTTTCTTCTACTTAATATGGTAGGTGCCTTACCCATTTTACCAAGTTTTTTTCTAAAGTTATATTTTGCGTCAATATACCAATACAATTACCATGTTTCATCCCTTTTTTCATATTTGGTATATAATTATGGCATTTTTTTTATTTTTCGTAATTTTCGATATCGAAAAAGTGGGCGTGGTCATATTCGGATTTCGGCCATTTTTTACACCAATACAAAGTGAGTTCAGATAAGTACGTCAACTGAGTTTAGTAAAGATATATCGATTTTTGCTC
This sequence comes from Eurosta solidaginis, assembly GCF_040869045.1. NCBI lineage: Eukaryota > Metazoa > Arthropoda > Insecta > Diptera > Tephritidae > Eurosta > Eurosta solidaginis. The sequence goes on from NC_090320.1 coordinate 178,090,184, forward strand.
AAGTTATCGTGTTAGCGGCCGAGCGGAAGGACAGACGGTCGACTGTGTATAAAAACTGGGCGTGGCTTCAATCGATTTCGCCCTTTTTCACAGAAAACAGTTATCGTCCTAGAATCTAAGCCTCTACCAAATTTCATAAGGATTGGTAAATTTTTGTTCGACTTATGGCATTAAAAGAATCCTAGACAAATTAAATGAAAAAGGGCGGAGCCACGCCCATTTTTAAATTTTCTTTTATTTTTGTATTTTGTTGCACCATATCATTACTGGAGTTGAATGTTGACATAATTTACTTATATACTGTAAAGATATTAACTTTTCTTTTAAAATTTGAATTTAAAAAAAATTTTTTTAAAAAGTGGGCGTGGTCGTTCTCCGATTTTGCTAATTTTTATTAAACAGGCATATAGTAATAAGTGTAACGTTCCTGCCAAATTTCATAATGATATCTTCAACGACTGCCAAATTATAGCTTGCAAAACTTCTAAATTACCTTCTTTTAAAAGTGGGCGGTGCCACGCCCATTGTCCAAAATTTTACCAGTTTTCTATTCTGCGTCATAAGTTCAACTCACCTACCAAGTTTCATCGCTTTATCCGTATTTGGTAAGGAATTATCGCACTTTTTCGATGTTTCGAAATTTTCGATATCGAAAAAGTGGGCGTGGTTATTGTCCGATATCGTTCATTTTAAACAGCGATCTGAGATGAGTGCCCAGGAACCCACATACCAAATTTCATCAAGATACATCAAAATTTACTCAAGTTATCGTGTTAACGGACAGACGGACGGACATGGCTCAATCGAATTTGTTTTCGATACTGATGATTTTGATATATGGAAGTCTATATCTATCTCGATTCCTTTATACCTGTACAACCAACCGTTATCCAATCAAAGTTAATATACTCTGTGAGCTCTGCTCAACTGAGTATAAAAATAGGTAGGTACTTTGTGTGAGGGTGCAAAGTTTCAGGTTTTTTGTGGTCTGCGTGTAAAAACTATGACTACGAATCACGTATTTGGACAATATATGACGTAAACGTAACTATTTGGTGCAATTTTATGAATTTTGACGCTTCTAGCCGTAAAAAAGGGGCAAAAAAATACAGTTTATATGGGGTATATAATATATGTACCACAGATCTCTATGATTTTTTCAGACAACAATATATGCTATATACGTAAGCGTTTGGTGAAATTTGAAGCTTCTAGCTGTTAAAATGTGGCAGAAATTTCGCAAAGTTTCTTATCTGAACATTCGGTTGTATGAGATTATATATACCACCGGTCTCTATGATTTTTTCAGACAACAATATATGCTATACACGTAAACATTTGGTGAAATTTGAACATATCTAAACGATTTTTAAGATAAATATAAAATAAACAAGTAAGGAAGGCTGATTTCGGGTGTAACCGAACATTACATACTCAGTTGAGAGCTGTGGAGACAAAGTAAGGGAAAATCACCATCTTGTAAAAAGAACCTAGGGTAACCCTGGAATGTGTTTGTATGACATGTGTATCAAATGGAAGGTATTAAAGAGTATTTTAAGAGGAAGTGGACCATAGTTCTATAGATGGACGCCATTTAGGGATATCGCCATAAAGGTGGACCAGGCCTGACTCTAGAATTTGTTTGTACGATATGGTTGATAATGATAATTTTAAAATGATAATTTTTCGTATTTGGTATATAATTATGGCATTTTTTTTATTTTTCGTAATTTTCGATATCGAAAAAGTGGGCGTGGTCATAGTCGGATTTCGGCCATTTTTTACACCAATACAAAGTGAGTTCAGATAAGTACGTCAACTGAGTTTAGTAAAGATATATCGATTTTTGCTCAAGTTATCGTGTTAGCGGCCGAGCGGAAGGACAGAAGGTCGACTGTGTATAAAAACAGGGCGTGGCTTCAACCGATTTCGCCCTTTTTCACAGAAAACAGTTATCGTCCTAGAATCTAAGCCTCTACCAAATTTCACAAGGATTGGTATATTTTTGTTCGACTTATGGCATTAAAAGTATCCTAGACAAATTAAATGAAAAAGGGCGGAGCCACGCCCATTTTTAAATTTTCTTTTATTTTTGTATTTTGTTGCACCATATCATTACTGGAGTTGAATGTTGACATAATTTACTTATATACTGTAAAGATATTAACTTTTCTTTTAAAATTTGAATTAAAAAAAAAAAAATTTTAAAAAGTGGGCGTGGTCGTTCTCCGATTTTGCTAATTTTTATTAAACAGGCATATAGTAATAAGTGTAACGTTCCTGCCAAATTTCATAATGATATCTTCAACGACTGCTAAATTACAGCTTGCAAAACTTCTAAATTACCTTCTTTTAAAAGTGGGCGGTGCCACGCCCATTGTCCAAAATTGTACTAGTTTTCTATTCTGCGTCATAAGTTCAACTCACCTACCAAGTTTCATCGCTTTATCCGTATTTGGTAAGGAATTATCGCACTTTTTCGATTTTTCGAAATTTTCGATATCGAAAAAGTGGGCGTGGTTATTGTCCGATATCGTTCATTTTAAATAGCGATCTGAGATGAGTGCCCAGGAACCTACATACCAAATTTCATCAAGATACATCAAAATTTACTCAAGTTATCCTGTTAACGGACAGACGGACGGACATGGCTCAATCGAATTTGTTTTCGATACTGATGATTTTGATATATGGAAGTCTATATCTATCTCGATTCCTTTATACCTGTACAACCAACCGTTATCCAATCAAAGTTAATATACTCTGTGAGCTCTGCTCAACTGAGTATAAAAATAGGTAGGTACTTTGTGTGAGGGTGCAAAGTTTCAGGTTTTTTGTGGTCTGCGTGTAAAAACTATGACTACGAATCACGTATTTCAACAATATATGACGTAAACGTAACTATTTGATGAAATTTTATGAATTTTGACGCTTCTAGCCGTAAAAAAGGGGCAAAAAAAATACAGTTTATATGGGGTATATAATATATGTACCACAGATCTCTATGATTTTTTCAGACAACAATATATGCTATACACGTAAACATTTGGTGAAATTTGAACATATCTAAACGATTTTTAAGATAAATATAAAATAAACAAGTAAGGAAGGCTGATTTCGGGTGTAACCGAACATTACATACTCAGTTGAGAGCTGTGGAGACAAAGTAAGGGAAAATCACCATCTTGTAAAAAGAACCTAGGGTAACCCTGGAATGTGTTTGTATGACATGTGTATCAAATGGAAGGTATTAAAGAGTATTTTAAGAGGAAGTGGACCATAGTTCTATAGATGGACGCCATTTAGGGATATCGCTATAAAGGTGGACCAGGCCTGACTCTAGAATTTGTTTGTGCGATATGAATATCAAAGAAATGTGTTAATGATAATTTTAAAAGGGAGTGGGCCTAAGTTCTATAGGTGGACGCCTTTTAGAGATATCGCTATAAAGGTGGACCAGGGGTGACTCTAGAATTTATTTTGTACGATGTGGGTATCAAATGAAAGGTATTAATGAGTATTTTAAAAGGGCGTGGGCCTAAGTTCTATAGATGGACGCCGTTTCGAGATATCGCCATAAAGGTGGACCAGGGGTGACTCTAGAATTTATTTTGTACGATATGGGTATCAAATGAAAGGTGTTAATGAGTATTTTAAAAGGGCATGGGCCTAAGTTCTATAGATGAACGCCGTTTCGAGATATCGCCATAAAGATGGATCAGGGGTGACTCTAGAATTTGTTTGTACGATATGAGTATCAAATGAAAGGTGTTAATGAGTATTTTAAGAGGGCGTGGGCCTTAGTTCTATAGGTGGACGCCTTTTCGGAATATCGCCATAAAGGTGGAACAGGGGTGACTCTAGAATTTGTTTGTACTATATGGGTATCAAATGAAAGGTGTTAATGAGTATTTTGAAAGGGAGTGGGCCTTAGTTCTATAGGTGGACGCCTTTTCGGAATATCGTTATAAAAGTGGACCAAGGGTGACTCTAGAATGCCTTTGTATAATATGGGTGTCAAATGAAAGGTGTTAATGAGTATTTTAAAAGGGCGTGGGCCTTAGTTCTATAGGTGGACGCCTTTTCGAGATATCGCCATAAAGGTGGACCAGGGCTGACTAAAATTTGTTTGTACGATATGGGTATCAAATGAAAGGTGTTAATGAGTATTTTAAAACGGCGTGCGCCTTAGTTCTATAGGTGTACGCATTTTCAAAATATCGCCATAAAGGTGGAACAGGGTGACTCTAGAATTTGTTTGTACGATATGGGTATCAAATGAAAGGTGTTAATGAGTATTTTAAAAAGGAGTGGGCCTTAGTTCTATATGTGGACGCGTTTTCGAGACATCGCCATAAAGGTGGACTAGGGGTGACTCTAGAATGCGTTTGTACTATATGGGTATCAAATGAAAGGTGTTAATGAGTATTTTAAAAGGGCGTGGGCCTTAGTTCTATAGGTGGATGCCTTTTCGAGATATCGCCATAAGCGTGGACCAGGGGTGACTCTAGAATTTGTTTGTACGATATGGGTATCAAATGAAAGGTGTTAATGAGTATTTTAAAAGGGCGTGGGCCTTAGTTCTTAAGGTGGACGCCTTTTCGAAATATCGCCATAAAGGTGGACCAGGGGCGACTCTAGAACTTGTTTGTACGATATGGGTATCAAATGAAAGGTGTTAATGAGTATTTTAAAAGGGCGTGGGCCTAAGTTCTATAGGTGGACGCCTTTTAGAGATATCGCTATAAAGGTGGACCAGGGGTGACTCTAGAATTTATTTTGTACGATGTGGGTATCAAATGAAAGGTATTAATGAGTATTTTAAAAGGGCGTGGGCCTAAGTTCTATAGATGGACGCCGTTTCGAGATATCGCCATAAAGGTGGACCAGTGGACCAGGGGTGACTCTAGAATTTATTTTGTACGATATGGGTATCAAATGAAAGGTGTTAATGAGTATTTTAAAAGGTCATGGGCCTAAGTTCTATAGATGAACGCCGTTTCGAGATATCGCCATAAAGGTGGACCAGGGGTGACTCTAGAATTTGTTTGTACGATATGGGTATCAAATAAAAGGTGTTAATGAGTATTTTAAAAGGGCGTGGTCCTTAGTTCTATAGGTGGACGCCTTTTCGGAATATCGCCATAAAGGTGGAACAGGGGTGACTCTAGAATTTGTTTGTACTATATGGGTATCAAATGAAAGGTGTTAATGAGTATTTTGAAAGGGAGTGGGCCTTAGTTCTATAGGTGGACGCCTTTTCGGAATATCGTTATAAAAGTGGACCAGAGTTGACTCTAGAATGCGTTTGTACAATATGGGTATCAAACGAAAGGTGTTAATAAGTGTTTTAAAAGGGAGTGGGCCTTAGTTCTATAGGTGGACGCCTTTTCGGAATATCGTTATAAAAGTGGACCAAGGGTGACTCTAGAATGCCTTTGTATAATATGGGTGTCAAATGAAAGGTGTTAATGAGTATTTTAAAAGGGCGTGGGCCTTAGTTCTATAGGTGGACGCCTTTTCGAGATATCGCCATAAAGGTGGACCAGGGCTGACTAAAATTTGTTTGTACGATATGGGTATCAAATGAAAGGTGTTAATGAGTATTTTAAAACGGCGTGCGCCTTAGTTCTATAGGTGTACGCATTTTCAAAATATCGCCATAAAGGTGGAACAGGGTGACTCTAGAATTTGTTTGTACGATATGGGTATCAAATGAAAGGTGTTAATGAGTATTTTAAAAAGGAGTGGGCCTTAGTTCTATATGTGGACGCGTTTTCTAGACATCGCCATAAAGGTGGACTAGGGGTGACTCTAGAATGCGTTTGTACTATATGGGTATCAAATGAAAGGTGTTAATGAGTATTTTAAAAGGGCGTGGGCCTTAGTTCTATAGGTGGATGCCTTTTCGAGATATCGCCATAAGCGTGGACCAGGGGTGACTCTAGAATTTGTTTGTACGATATGGGTATCAAATGAAAGGTGTTAATGAGTATTTTAAAAGGGCGTGGGCCTTAGTTCTTAAGGTGGACGCCTTTTCGAAATATCGCCATAAAGGTGGACCAGGGGCGACTCTAGAACTTGTTTGTACGATATGGGTATCAAATGAAAGGTGTTAATGAGTATTTTAAAAAGGGGTGGGCCTTAGTTCTATATGTGGACGATTTTTCGAGATATCGCCATAAACGTGGACCAGGGGTGACTCTAGAATGTGTTTGTACGATATGGGTATCAAATTAAAGGTATTAATGAGGGTTTTAAAAGGGAGTGGCCCTTAGTTGTATATGTGAAGGCGTTTTCGAGATATCGAACAAAATGTGGACCAGGGTGATCCAGAACATCATCTGTCGGGTACCGCTAATTTATGTATATATGTAATACCACGAACAGTATTTCTTCCAAGATTCCAAGTGCTTTTGATTTCGCCCTGCAAAACTTTTTCATTTTCTTCTACTTAATATGGTAGGTGTCACACCCATTTTACCAAGTTTTTTTCTAGATTTATATTTTGCGTCAATAGACCAATACAATTACCATGTTGCATCCCTTTTTTCGTATTTGGTATATAATTATGGCATTTTTTTTATTTTTCGTAATTTTTGATATCGAAAAAGTGGGCGTGGTCATAGTCGGATTTCGGCCATTTTTTACACCAATACAAAGTGAGTTCAGATAAATTCGTCAACTGAGTTTAGTAAAGATATATAGATTTTTGCTCAATTTATCGTGTTAACAGCCGAGCGGAAGGACAGACGGTCAACTGTGTATAAAAACTGGGCGTGGCTTCGACCGATTTCGCCCTTTTTTGCAGAAAATAGTTAACGTCCTAGAGTCTAAGCCTCTACCAAATTTCACAAGGATTGGTAAATTTTTGTTCGACTTATGGCATTAAAAGTATCCTAGACAAATTAAATGAAAAAGGGCGGAGCCACGCCCATTTTTAAATTTTCTTTTATTTTTGTATTTTGTTGCACCATATCATTACTGGAGTTGAATGTTGACATAATTTACTTATATACTGTAAAGATATTAACTTTTCTTTTAAAATTTGAATTAAAAAAAAAAATTTTTAAAAAGTGGGCGTGGTCGTTCTCCGATTTTGCTAATTTTTATTAAACAGGCATATAGTAATAAGTGTAACGTTCCTGCCAAATTTCATCATGATAACTTCAACGACTGCCAAATTACAGCTTGCAAAACTTCTAAATTACCTTCTTTTAAAAGTGGGCGGTGCCACGCCCATTGTCCAAAATTTTACTAGTTTTCTATTCTGCGTCATAAGTTCAACTCACCTACCAAGTTTCATCGCTTTATCCGTATTTGGTAAGGAATTATCGCACTTTTTCGATTTTTCGAAATTTTCGATATCGAAAAAGTGGGCGTGGTTATTGTCCGATATCGTTCATTTTAAATAGCGATCTGAGATGAGTGCCCAGGAATCTACATACCAAATTTCATCAAGATACCTCAAAATTTACTCAAGTTATCGTGTTAACGGACAGACGGACGGACGGACGGACCGACATGGCTCAATCGAATTTTTTTTCGATACTGATGATTTTGATATATGGAAGTCTATATCTATCTCGATTCCTTTATACCTGCACAACCAACCGTTATCCAATCAAAGTTAATATACTCTGTGAGCTCTGCTCAACTGAGTATAAAAATAGGTAGGTACTTTGTGTGAGGATGCAAAGCTTCACGTTTTTTGTGGTCTGAATGTAAAAACTATGACTACGAATCACGTATTTCAAAAATATATGACGTAAACGTAACTATTTGATGAAATTTGATGAATTTTGAAGCTTATATCCGTAAAACAGGGGCAAAATGACAGTTTATATGAAGTATATAATACCACCGATCTCTATGATTTTTTCAGACAAAAATATATGCTATATACGTAAGCATTTGGTGAAATTTGAAGCTTCTACCTGTTAAAATGGGGCAGAAATTTCGCAAAGTTTCTTATCTGAACAATCGGTTGTATGAGATATATACTATATGTATATACCACCGATCTCAATGCTTTTTTCAGACAACAATATATACTATACACGTAAGCATTTGGTGAAATTTGAACATATCTAAACGATTTTTAAGATAAATATAAAATAAAAAATAGGTAGGTACTCTGTATATATATATAATATAAGTTTTAAGCGACCTTTCTTTTTTAAATAAATAATTTTCTTGCCGGCTTGAGGTCCAATTTTGTAAATAAAATTTTCAAAAATTGTTGAGTTTTTTCGATATATTTCGTTTCCTACTGTAACCGTCTTCAGGATTAACTATAACAATATAAAGAAACATAAACAAAATAAAAATAACAATTGACATCAAAACAAACATTCATAAAAAACATTATTTACATGCAATATTTTACGCGTCTTCACTGCTCAACGCGGAGTTTTGTCCGTCTGTTTGTTATCAAATGTCTGTAGGAGCTCGCGCAATTATCGATGTCCGTCTTGTAGTTCATTCTTATGCTGGTCGGTGTGTTAATTATATGCAGCATTTCCAGTGTAAATCTTTTGTATAATTGGTTTCTTGTTAGAGTATCGTCGTTTTATCAAAGTCTCAAAGTGTCATTAATGATGTTTTTTGGTTAATAGTTTCATGGCAATATTTAAAATCGGATTTATGTTGCGCTAGTCGCACATAACTTCACACAGAATACTCCGATTTTAAAACGGTTTTTTGCATTTGAAAGCTCAGCTACGTGAGATGGTACAGTTAATATAATTTGAAGATATATGTTATAGATTTCGTATTTACGTATATACACAGATATAGACACACATACCCTGTTTCCTATTTACTACGTTTCTGCTTATTGTTTGTCAATGCTTGTTGTATGTCGATGCTTTCGGTTGGCTTTTAAGATGCAATTTGATCATTCAACTATGCTTAATGTGCTATGGAAACATGCTGATGGCTTTAAAGCTGTACATTTTAATGCTCGTAGCTTGAACAGTGAAAAGATAGATTATGTTCGGAGTATTTTTGAACAATCTACTGTTGATGTAATCTGCGTGTCGGAAACTTGGTTCCACCCTGATATTCCGGACCAATTTTACTCCATTAAAAATTACGAGCTGTTCAGGAATGATCGGTTGGGTAAAAAAGGAGGTGGTGTAGCTATATATTGTAGAGATTACCTAGATGTTAACACTGTAACTCGGTCTTCAGTAACTGAAATTAAGTTTCTCCCGTTAATCCTATCTGGTTCCTTCTCAAAAGTGCTTGTGTCTTGTGTTTACAACCCACATAAAAACTCTTCGTATCTTCCTTTCTTCGAAATTAACTGATTTTGATCATTTAGTTATTTGCGCGGATTTCAATATTAATTTATCAACTCCTGACTCCAATTCGCTAAATTTCGTAGACTCGGTCTTATCTACTGCGCATTGTTAATAGCCAAATGCATACTAGGTTTTCGTGTAATTCGCGTCCAAGTTTGTTAGGCATCTTTATTGTCCCAACTTCCACCGCTGTGGTTCAATTTGATCATTTGTCTTTTGTTTCAGATCACGACTTAATATTTTGTACTTTAAATTTTTAATTGCAATATAATGATGTTGCAACCACTGATTTTTACTACCGTAATTACAGTGCTATTAATTTAAACGGCTTTTTTTCGATTTAAACCACTTCTCCTGGGAACGCTGCTGGCAATTAGTCACTGTTTATGACAAACTTCATTTTTTGTCACAATCCCTACTTTACTTTTTTAATAAGCATGTTCCTCTTCGTAAACTTGCGTGCTCCTCGCGCTCTAGCCCTTGGATTTCACGTGAGGTCAAAGTGGCCATAAAAAATCGAAACCTCGCATATAACGTATGGAAAGAAAACTTACTCGTGAAAACTGGATCGTCTATAAGCAGGCTCGGAACAAAGCTTCAACCTCAGTTCTACTGGCTAAAATTTTACGGTGGCAAATTTAACACTGATTTGCCTCCCAAACAGTTATGGTCTAATTTAAAGCGGTTAGACGTACGGCCATCCTGAAGCCTCTTTGTCTCTAGACCCTAACCCGACCCGACCCTACTGACGCTTCTGTGTCTTTTGGATTTCTCCAAGGCATTTGACTCTGTCAACCATAGCCTTCTCTGTGATAAGCTATACAAATGTTTCTGTTTTGACGAAAACGCAGTTAAGCTGGTAAAGAGCTATCTTAGCAACCGAACTCAAAAGGTTAAAGTCCGGAATAGTTTATCTCCATCGGGGTTTACCAGGTCTGGAGTACCACAGGGCTCTGTCTAGGGTCCCCTTCTTTTCAGTATCTTTATAAATGACATTTCTAATGTCTGCTCTTACTCTCGACGGCATGCTTATGCGGATGATGCGCAATTACACATTTCAAGCCATATCAGCCTGATTCAGGATTTAACAGATAAGCTGAATGCGGACTTACGTTCGATTATGGAGTGGTCTAGGTCAAACCTTTTGTGCCTTAATGCTCAAAAATCATCAGCCCAATTCTAAACGAAAATTCCGTGAGAGTTTTTCCCTTCTCCCATTCCTCGTATTCTAAATAAAAATTCCTTGTGAGTTTTTTCACTTCTCCCTTTCCTCCTATTCTGAACAATGTTCGAAAAAGCGGAAACCGGTTATGGGAGAAAAGTAGGTATTATGAATGTGAGGGAGAGGGAGATTTCTCTGCCATTTCATAGAAGTTTTTTCACTAGTTAAATTAAAGGGAATGCATCAAAATATTTAAAGGAAATTGGTTATTTTAAGAAAGAAAACTTATTTGTACAAATTTGTGCTAAAATATGTATTTACATTCTACCACAATATTCTCACTGTTAATACAACAACAACAACAACCGCAATATTCTTTAAGTCGAAAAGTATATCATAAGCAACGGAAGAGCTCTTCGCATATTTGATGTAGCCATCCAGAAATTGCGCAAGGATTTTTTAAGAAGGCTTAAATAGATTTTGGCACATGGCGAAAGGCGAACTCAACTCAACTTGGCTGCCAGAAAATTGCTTTGCAGAATGAATGCAGGCAACTCAGGCGGATTTGTGTTCTCCCGCCGGTCTTCTTCTTATGCTCCTCTGTTGATGTTGCTGTGGCACCAATTCATTACTCATTTTAGTGAATACCACAAGAAATGCAATAATGTGCATTGTTTTCACCTTATTTCTTAATAAAACAAATTGGGAACAATAATTAAACTGTACAATTTTTTAAACAAAATAAGAAATGCGCAACGAAATTTCAATTGACAAAACAGCTGACTTCGAAAATTCGAAATTCCTATTCCCCAATTATTCTTCTCCCTAGGAGAAAAGAATTGGAGGAATTTTTCCGCGGGAATAAAAAAATCCGCGAGAACAAAATTCCGCGACAATATTTAGAATTGGTCTGCATATGTTCTTCTAATCTATAAAGAAAAGATCCAGATTTCTGATATCCCACACCTTTACATTGGATCTGCGGGAAAAATCTAATACATTGCGGTGCCTTAGAGTGTCATCAATTTTCGTACCTTCTGATACAAAAAAAAAACGCTTATTCTGTGTTCATAAACTCAGTGTTGCTTTCAACCACGCCACTAGAGATGTGCACGATTTGAAGAAATTCGCTCACTTAGCTACGTTGAGAAATTAAATTCTTGGATGTGACCTAATTAATTTTATCAAAGCACGTAATTGCATTTTTATGTTTAAATTGCTAGTTTACAAAAAGCCGGTTTATTTGTACGATAAGCTTACGTTTTCCAAAAGCACACGATCCTCTAATTTTATTCTTCCAAAGTTTAATTATTTAACCTCTTCCAGGCTTTTCTTTGTTAACGGCGTTAGGCTATGGAACTCCATTCCTCAGACTTTAAGGAACTCAATGAGAGAAAATAATTTTAAAAATCTTATATTTGACTATTTTAGTGATCAAATTGCATAACACGGTTTTTAAAAATGGGTCTATCTCATACTTTTAATTTTTATATAAGTATTTTCATATACATAAGTTTTATGTTTGTATTGCGCAATAAAAGTCCCGTCCTTACTTGTTTCTTTTTTTTTTAATACTCAGCTGCACAGAGCTCACAGAGTATATTAACTTTGTTCGCATAACGGTAATCCGTAGCGGCATAAAATAATCGAGATAGATATAGACTTCTAAATATTAAAATGATCTGGGCGAAAAAAGAAATTCATTTAGCCATGTCCGTCCGTCCGTAAACACGATAACTTGAGTAAATTTTGAGGTATCTTGATGAAATTTGGTATGTAGGCTCCTGGGCGCTCATCTCAGATCGCTTTTTAAAATGAACGTAGACGAACTACAACCACGCCCACTTTTTCGATATCGAAAATTTCGAAAAACCGAAAAAGTGCGATAATTCATTACCAAAGACGAATAAAGCGATAAAACTTGGTAGGTGCGTTGACCTTATGACGCAAAATAGAAAATGAGTAAAATTTTGGACAATGGGCGTTGCACCGCCCACTTTTAAAAGAAGGTATTTTAAAAGGTTTGCAAGTTGTAATTTCGCAGTCGTTGAAGATATCATGATGAAATTAGGCAGGCACGTTACTCCTATTACTGTATGTGCGCTAAATAAAAAGTAGCAAAAATCGGATAACGAACACGCCCACTTTTAAAAAATTTTTTTTTAAAGTCAAATTTTAAGATCGATTTATTATATATTATATAAGATTTTAACAAAAAATTTAATATCTTTACAGTATATAAGTAAATTATGTCAACATTCAACTACAGTCATGATATGGCGCAAGAAAATACATAAACAAAAGAAAATTTCAAAATGGGCGTGGCTCCGCCCTTTTTCATTTAATTCGTCTAGAATACTCTTAAGGCCATAAGTCGAACAAAAAATTACCAATCCTTGTGAAATTTGGTAGGTACATAGATTCTATGACGATAAAAGTTTTCTGTGAAAATGGACGAAATCGGTTGAAGACACGTCCAGTTTTTATACACAGTCGACCGTCTGTCCTTCCGCTCGGCCGTTGACACGATAACTTGAGCAAAAATCGACATATCTTTACAAAACTTAGTTGAAAAATGAAAAAATGCCATAATTCTGTAGCACATATGAAAAAAGAGATGAAACATGGTAATTGGATTGGTATATTGACGCAAAATATAACTTTAGAATAAACTTTGTAAAATGGGTGTGACACCTACCATATTAAGTAGAAAAAAATCAAAAAGTTCTGCAGGACAAAATCACAAGCCCTTGGAATCTTGGCAGGAATACTGTTCGTAGTATGACATATACATATAAATAAATTAGCGGTAGCCGACAGATGATGTTCTGGGTGACCCTGATCCACATCTTGGTCGATATCCCGAAAACGCCTTCACATATACAACTAAGGGCCACTTCTTTTTAAAACCCTCATTAATACCTTTAATTCGATACCCATATCGTATAAACACATTCTAGAGTCACCACTGGTCCACCTTTATGGCGCTATCTCGAAAAGGCGTTCACATATAGAACTAAAACCCACTCCCTTTTAAAATACTCATCAACACCTTTCATTTGATACCCATATCGTACAAACACATTCTAGAGTCACCGCTGGTCCACCTTCATGGCGATATCTCGAAAAGGCGTCCACCCATAGAACTAAGGCCCACTCCTTTTTAAAATACTCATTAACACCTTTCATTTGATACCCATATCGTACAACACACATTCTAGAGTCACCCTGGTCCACCTTTATGGCGATATCCCGAAATGGCGTCCACATATAGAACTATGGCCTACTCCCTTTTAAAATACTCCTTAATACCTTCTATTTGATACCCATGTCATACAAACACATTCCAGGGTTACCATAGTTACCATAGTTTCATTTTATTTCATGGTGATTTTCCCCTATTTTTTCTCCAAAGCTCTCAGCTGAGTATGTAATGTTCGGTTAAACCAAACTTAGCCTTCCTTACTTTTTTGTAATATTAATAGTTTTTCGCTGAAGTTCTGCCTGACCGACTGATGACCCGTACAAATGGATTCTTTTTTGCGATTTTTCACACACATACAAATATTTCAAGAGCAGGTTTCTATTTTTATTTACACATGTAGGTACCATACTATCCTAATGCGCTAAAAACCTTGTCTGAAAAAGCTATAATTTTCCTTCAGGTGAGGCCTAAATATTAAAAAAAATGTTTACGATTTGTCCCGTACCAACAGTGGAATGCTGCAGTAGCAATTATTATGAAGAACGGATTTAATATTATCCACATCGCTGGGTCCTTCAAACCTACCTCCGTGTAAGAAGACATCGAAGACTTCGCTCTAGAATCTGAGCACTTCCTGAGCATTAGTTACCAAAATGCCCTTTTCGGTCTGGCAAAATTTTGACTTGGGTTTGAAACCTTCCGTCTTTCTATACATTTGTGGTAGAGTTGTCTGTATTTGTTGGGGCTGGTAGAATCCTTTGGGTATTTTAAAAGGTTAGTTATAAACACAGCTCTTGTTGACATCCATGAAGAGGGTCTTTAATTCTCTCAACGCTGGTATGGAAATAATTTCGAACTCCCTTGCTAAGTTTAAGGCACGTGATATAGCTGATATTGAGTTGGATTTCTTTCTTTGTGACCATTCTGATTTGATGTATGAGAACATTTGCAGTGAATGATTTTTGGTACTAGCATCATTGAGTTGTTCTCGATTTTTTTGAAAATGGCTGGTAGTCAAGCTTCAGCTAAGATGGCTTTTGCTGGCGATGTCGCAAAAGCGCGAATGCTCCTTCTAGCAGCAGCATGCTATGGAGCTTGTAGGTGTTTAGGTAATATGTGTTTTTGCAGAGTTCCCATATATTGTGATTATGGATTTTAGAAAGTTGCATGGATTAATTTATATTTACAAGGGTTCTTATATGTACTAAACAATGTTTGGATGACAAGTATTTTATAATATTTAGCCTAGAGAATAAGCGTATTTTAACGTACTTGCATTGCTCTTTAAAAGTGAATCTCTTATCATATATTATGCCCAATATCTTAAGACTGTTATAATGGGGGATCGCGGAAATGTTAAGGGAGAGGGTAGGAAAGGTACATTTGTGCATTCTAAAAATGTGAAAATATGTGATTTTATTACCCGATAAATTGGCACCGGATGTTTTTGAACAATCAATTAGTCTATCAGGATATCTGAGAACGTAGTTTTCATGATATTTAAATCTTTTTCCTTTGAAAAGATTACTACGTCAGCAGCATAGATAAAATGTTCGATCATTAAATGAGGATATAACGGTGCAGACTGCATTGAAGGCGGTGATGAGAAGAATAATGGACAAGGGAGATCCTTGAGAGATGTCATTATACAGCGGATAAATTTTAGATTTCTGATTGTTTGCACGTACAAAAAAATGTCGATTTAATAAGAGGGATTTTACATTATTACACAATTTTTCCCCAACTGTCCAACGTTTGAATTCTTGTCAGTTCCATCATACGCTTTTTTAAATTCCAAGCTCAGTGTCGATACATAAGTTTTTTCTTTTAGGGCGTAAAGTAATATGGTCAAACTATGGGGGACCAGTTAAGCTTACGCATTTTCTGAACAAAAATTGGTTTGGATTAAATATACCTATTATTTTGTTCTGCAAACCATATTAATCTAAGTGAGATTATTTTTTCCAAAACTTTCGACGGTAGAGGTGAGATTGGCCTGTAATTCGGGATATTAGTATTTGGTATAGGAATAGGTATAATCGCTGCACTTTTTCATTCCTGTGGTTATACACTATGGTCAAAGATCAAGTTATATAGCTTTATGAGTCTTGACTTTAAAGGAAAAGGAATATTACGTAAAATAGGATACGATATTTTATCTGCACCTGGAGTTCTACTCTTCATTGCAAAAATTCAAATTCAATTAATGTTATTGGAGAATCAGATTTTGTAGCGGTATAGAAGGAGGACGGTTAGTATAGTTTCTTGTTTAATATTTTTATTTAGCGTGTTGAACTCTGAGCTGAAGTTAGAAGAGTGTGAGTAGTTGACGAAGCTCCAACTGAAGTATCCTATTATAATAGTAGGGTCATAAATTGGGCCCTCTGGAGAGTGAATGTAGGCAATGTGATTTCGTTGGGGTGATGATGTAAGAACTCTGATATCTGATATTATACCTTTTTGGGGGCTAGATGAAGGTCTTATTTCCGAAGTAAGTTTTTCGAGAAATTTTTGTTTGAAAGATTTAAATTCCAGCCTGAAGACTCCTTAATTTCTCTCGTATGTGAGCTATATTTCGTTATATATTTGTTCTGCACCTTTTTGAGGAGAACCTCAGCCGTGACTATTTCTTCGAAGCACTCTCGGACTTTGCCTGCGATTTCTTTTTTCGGGAGAAATAGTTATCGCTCAGGGTCGCTGTTTTGCGGCGGGTTCGGTCGGTGATTGTGGTTTCGCGTTTGTTGGTGGTTGTTTGACGGCGGCAGCTGGTGGTGGTGTTGTATCCCAGATAATTTGTTGGTCGTATGCGATACTCCGGAACGTTGTCAGCTTATCCGCCCATTTCCAACTCGCCGTTTCTGGCTCACTATCCTTACAACGCTGCAGGTTGGTACTAGCCTTGGATAGGTACTGATGCGCGTGGGCTCTCCCCAGGATGCGGTTCGTGCCACGGCTACGAGCGCAATGGCTATGCACCGAGCTTTTGCTGGCGTGGCGAGTGCGCGGTGGTAGGTGGAATAAGTTCGCTCGTGTTGACTGCGCGTACGCTGCATACGGTAGTGCTTACTGCAGTAGCCGACGAGGTAGCTGTGCACATGGTGGTGGCGTCACTGAGGGTAGTGTAATATGGGGTGCGCGCCTGGCGGATGCGCGGACGCCGCTCCCGATAGCACATGGTGTGGATGCTCGCCTTGAAGTTATGGCGCGCGCGGCGTTCCTACGTACGGTTTGGTTGGGGCGGGTCAACATCACATGGCATCTAGTTGCGTGGGCGACGCCTTCGCGAGCTGAGTTAGCGCTTCGAGTGGTCTCGCCTACTAGTCCCAGCATCAGAGGCCGTGTCGCTTCTTCCGCCATACGTTCGCGTACGCGTTTCAAGCTTTAAAGGCATTTGCGTTGCTGCTCCATTATTGATTGCTTTGGTTTTCTTTAAGCTTTGGTTTACTGGTAACTGGTGTTGTCACTTCGATGGTCAGTGATGACCAGTGGTATTGGCTGCTGAGTTCTTGAATATTAAAAAAAAAATTTACCCCTATTCTGCATTTCGATTACGTTCCCGTTCTACGCTCCGTTTTAATCGAAGTTAGGTATTCTGCATTACGACGGAATTGTAACCAGAAGAGGAAGAGCAAATGATTTTTCGAAATCAGCTGTTTGTACGGAATGTGTGAACATTGGAACAAAATAAATTAAAGAAAATTTGTAAAAAACACTGAAAAATGTTTATATTTTATTATCCACACCATTTTGTACAAAAAAAGCAAAATAATATATTGCCGCAGTGTTATATGTTTTTGAGTGAAGTGCTTTCATAATTGTAAGTGTGTTTTTGTCGCTCTTTTAGCCAATTCCTTGCCGTGGCCACCAAGTTTTGTTAAAACGGATTCCTGCACGAATATAGTTGGCATTTCTGAATTTTATGGATGCTAATTTCAGTGCACTGGCCTAAAATACTTTATAAAGATTATTTATTCTATCCGCAAGGATTATTTAGGTGTTCGCTTCACCTTCCTCTACTGCGGCGGTTTGCTTTGGCATATAACTGGACCCAACGAACAGACACAAATTATAGCTGTCTCTTATAATGGCGGCATTATTTGTGGATTTAGAAAGCAACGCATACGAAAATGGCCAGACGAGAATGGAAAGGCAAATATTGCGCGATTTGTGTAATCCATTTGAGAAGAACGACGAATTGTAAGATATTGATCTTAAAAGTGGTAAAGTTTAAAGACTTATTTTTTTATTTAGGTTCAAAAAAAAAAACTTTCGACTTAATAAGGATGCGTTCAAGTATGTGTTAGATACTTTTGCGGGGCAAATTCGTCCAAGGACTTCGGCATCGACATCTGCCCTTAATATTGTAGTAGCTGCTTTGAGATTTTTTGAAGAAGGCAGTTGGAATAGGGGCGGATTATAATGTAGGAATGGGAGAGTCAACAGTGTCAAAGTCACCGTCTACGTTTCTGGATGTAATGCAACCAAAATTATGCCCTCAGTGGATATCATTTGAACAAAGTGAAGAGGGGAAAATACAAGCGAAGCAAGAATTTTATGCGAAGGCTCGCTTCCCAGGAGTCATCATATCCCGCTTTGTTGCCAATTAAAATAGCCAACGTCTCATACTGCACTTGTGTTGAAAACATATAAAAAAAATCACCATCAAGCCTTTTACGTTTCTCAACCAGTTTTACTAAAAATTCTGTATAAATTAATAAAAAAAATAAAAAGAAAATATTTTTCCGCCAATAAATTTGCAACTTAGAAAAACAGAACTACGATCGAAATGCAGAATATACAAAATCGAACGATTCGAAGTTGGATCGAAAGAGATTGGAACATAAAATACCGAAGTTGCCAATTAAAATAGCCAACGTCTCATACTGCACTTGTGTTGAAAACATATAAAAAAAATCACCATCAAGCCTTTTACGTTTCTCAACAAGTTTTACTAAAAATTCTGTATAAATTAATAAAAAAAAAAAAAATAAAATATTTTTCCGCCAATAAATTTGCAACTTAGAAAAACAGAACTACGATCGAAATGCAGAATATACAAAATCGAACGATTCGAAGTTGGATCGAAAGAGATTGGAACATAGAATACCGAAGTTGCCAATTCAAAAAATTCCAATCCAAGTCGAAATGATAATTTTATGTATAATTTTTTTTTTGTTTTGTATTTTAGTTATGGTTCTGTGGTCTCGGCCACATGGTACATTTTTAATTCGCTGATGTTCACTGTTTTCTCTTTTCCTCCGTTGATTTTTCGAAGATGGACGATAACTGGTGACATTTACTTCAGGATTTGGTACGTATCATCGTATTTGGGCGCCAGTTTTGGTGCAAAGCCCTTTCCGGCCTTTGATAGGTTATGCTCTTTTGTTAGGGCTAGTTTATTTTTTATTTTATTTTATTTATATTATTATAGTTCGCCGACTTCGTGGGTCCATTTTCTCCGGCGAAGGTTATAATGCCCAGCTTGGTCTGCGGCAGTACGTTCCATATTCTGTTTTAAATGCCTCCTGTATCCTGTTGGGCTTCTCCCCTGCCGTAGTGGGATTCCAACCAGTTCCGACTTTTACCTCGTCGTAGAGTACTCCCGGTAATCGTGGCTCTCGTCCCTGTACAAGAAAGGCTGTACTGTAAACTGTTGAGGCTGTAACGCTGGTGTTTACGCCAAGCTCGATTTCGGGCAGAAGGTCGTCCCATCGCTTATGTCTGGTTTTGGTGAGTTGCGCTATGATATGTCGTAATGATATGTCGTAACCCGATCTCTTAGAGGTAACGTTTACACTTGGTTTTGGTGAATTGAACGCCGTTAACAGGGATGAGTGTTTTGGGTACGCCGAAACTTGCGCCAATTCGTTCTTTAAAAGCGCGGCGATGGCCCTTGTCCGTGGCTCGCCTCATAGGAATTAGGTTAGGTTGAACTGGCCGATCCATGAGGACCTCACATAGACTGAATGAGTCCCTAGTGTTACCAGAAGTTTGTTTTAACGACCAAACTGAAAAACCCTATCAAAAACCAGGACCTATGTTATAAAATAACTCCGTCCTCTTGGCAAATACTAAGATTTAAGCCACTTGCTGCTTCTAGATCTGACAGCTGTATTACTCCTAATAGCTGGAGTCTTAGCCTGGCAAGCGCAGGGCACGAGCACAGAAGGTGGTCAATTTTCCTCCAACCCGCACTTCCTACATCTGCTATCGCTCACCAAGACCAATTTAAAGGCAAGTGACGGCTAATATTTCCGCTTGGAAAACGCTACAGCAGCCTGTAGGATCTGTTGTATACCGCAGTATACTTCTTACACTACATTGGAACCATCTGTGTACACATGTATCACCTCGTCTGCCATTTTAGAACCCTTGCGCCAACCGTCCACCTCTATTGTGTCCTTAAGATCACCCTCGAAGCGCAGATAGGGAATCAGGTAGCTTGTTCGTCTTGTGATTGACGACGCTATACTACTTTGGCCGTATGGTCGGTGCTCAAGCTGCCCCGAGGCACCGAGCCCGTTTGCAGTTGTTAACGCTATGTTTTTTGCTACCAGGTCTACAGGTGGAATGTGCAGAATGGCATAAAGTGCAGCCGTCGGGTTGTTTTCAGGGCTCCCGTAATTCTAAGCATTGATAGTCTGTACACCCCCTCTAATTTTTTGAGGTAGGTGGTTTTTTGTGTGGCTTTCCACCAAAAAAGAATTCCGTACTATAGAATAGGGCTTACAATCGCTGTAAAAGCCCAATGACAAAGAGAGGGCGATAAGCCCCACGTACACCCGAGCATTCTTTTACATGCATAAAGTGCCGTTGTGGCCTTCCTCACCCTCCCCTCCACGTTGAGCTTACTGTCTAGGATGATTCCTAGATATTTTGTGCAAGGTTTCTCCTGTAGGGTCACCCCTCCCCAGTTAGGCCTGGTCCAATTTGGGACCTTGTACCTCTTTGTAAACAAGTCCATATCCGTCTTCTCCGCGTTGACTTTCAACCCGACATTAGATGCTCAGGTATGAATATTCCGAAGCGCCCGGTCCATCAAAGAGCTAATCGTTTGGAAGGCACTTTTCACTTATGACAATTGCAACGTCATCAGCGTAAGCCGTTAGTTTTACGGGTCTCCCATCGAATAGCCTGAGCAGTTGGTTGATGACCAGCGTCCACAGCAGAGGTAATAGCACCCCTCCCTGCGGCGTGCCCCTGTCCACTGATTTCGTGCCCTCGTACAATCCCCATTGTGATGTAATCTTTCTGCAATTTAATATGCAGCCGATCCATCTGGTTAAGGCTGGATGTACTTTATTGTAATTAAGACCATCCATAATCGCCCATTTAGAAACATTATTGAAGGCCCCGGCAATGTCTAAAAATACTCCTAGGGCATATTCCATATATTCCAGGGCTTTCTCTATGCTTATTACCACCATATGCAATGCGGTGTCTACCGACTTGCCTTTGGTGTACGCATGCTGTGTTGTGGAGAGCAGCTTTTCATCCACGTGGCCTATCTTCCCGCCTTTGGTAGGAAAGCTACACTAGCAGTTCTCCAAGGGTGCGGTACATGATTCAGTCTTATGCACCCATCGAATATTATTTTAAGTCATTCCACGACCGTTCTAATTGAAACTTGTAGCATGGCCGGAAATATACCATCTGGGCGCGGCGGTAAACGTCTTCACTTCCCTTTCGATCTTGGTATCGGTCACCAAGCCCGGCACTACCCGCTCCGTGATGGAAGTGTGAGTCCTGTCTGCTGGCTCTTCTAATCGATCTCCCGACGGGAAATTTGTATCGAGAAGCACCTCAAGGGATTCCTCACTATTATGTGATCATTCTCCCTTCTCTTTCTTTATTAGTCCCTGGACTATGTTTCCCCTTGCCAGGTTTTTTTCAACTGTGCTGTTTAGCTGGAGCACTCTATGTCCGTACAGAAACTTTCCCATGACATTTTCTTCGCCCTGGAAATTTCACGCTTGTAGATCCTCAGTAGATCCCTGTACTCGTCCCGACACGCTTCTCTTTCCGCGATATTTGCTTGCTTAAATATGAAATATGAAATGAAATAAGCGTCCTCCAGTTCCTCTACACTGGCAACCTCTTTGGGTTGTCCCAGTTTTGTTTCTACCTGTTTCTGGAATTTAGTCCAGTTCGTTGACCTAGGGTTTCTAAAGGTTCCTCCCTTATGTGCCCTCTTTAGGGGGATGCTGAAGCTGACATACGCATGGTGGGAGAAGGATGGTCTACCAAGAACCATCCAATCATACCTTGATATCTCACGTTCGGAGCTCAATGTACTATCCAAAATATTACTGGATGTTGGACCAATACATGTAGGGACATTTCCCCTGTTGGCTATCTGCAAATTGGTTTGTAGGATGTAACAAAATAGAGATTCGCCTCCCTCGTTCGTATCTGCTCCTCTCTACGCATTATGGTGCGCATTTGCATCTGTGCCTATGACCAACCGCCCTATGCGCCCTTCGTCCTGTACTAGCCTCTTGCACTCCATGGTTGGAACCTCCGCAGCGTGGGCCATGTAGCAGGATACCAGGATAAATGCATGCTTATTCTTTTGCTCAACGGCCACCACTACGAGGTCCTCAGTAATGTAATTAGGCAGCATATATTAATGCAGCTGTTTCCTTACCATTACTACAGCTGGCAACCGTCCTTCCGTTTGCGCGTAGTAAACGCCAAATCTGCGCGCGCTAAGTCCAGAAACCTTTCCTCATGATGAGAGCCACGGCTCCTGGATCAGCGCAACGTCAAACGAACCCTCCTCAAGGGTAAGGAGGAGTTCGCTCGACACTACTTTACTGTGTTGGAGGTTTATCTGTAGGACTCGCAGCACCATTGGGCTGTTTGTCCCCCTCCAGCGCCTTCTTCGTGATGTCATCGTCCTCCCCTTGCCCTTTTGGTTTAAAGTATTCGAGGCCCCCTTCAGCCTCTCGTAAATGTTGTGCCGGGTGTTCTGGGCTGTGCGACTCGCAGCACCATTTGGCTGTTGGTCATCTTCTAACACCTTCTTGGTGACTTCGTTTACCTCCACCAGTATTTTTTCCATTAGGCTTTTGAGGTAGTTTTCGACTTCGCCCACTTCCAGCGTGTTAGGATTTTTATTCTCGGGACTTATTTTCCTGAGTCGCATAAAAATTTTGCTGTACCAAAGGGCATTTTTCCAAGTTGCGTGTACAATATATATGCTCCGCCTGCTTGTTTATTTGGAAGATTTAGAACTGACCTTCCTCCATAGGCTGAGATACAGTAAGTTCCTTCCAATCCTGTGTCGGTATATTCGAATTCTTATTCTGTAGGAGTCGCAGTGTTTCCTCCGACTTCATCACGCATGGCATCCGTACCTTAACTTTTAGTACCGTGGAGTGTGCTTTATCCACCATTTCAAACCGCGCTTTCGTGCCTTGCCTATGGAGGTTTGGAGCCACTTCCTGCAGCCACCGCAAGCACACACCATTATACCTCCTCGTACCGGTTGCAGAACCGGGGATTTCTCGCAGTAAACCTTTCGAACTGCCTTCGACCTACTATTACCGCCTCATGGACCCATTCCAAGCGCTCTATCTGCACTTCTGTTGGGTTGACCACAAATCCCAGGCGTTGGACAATTCATAGTGTTGCACGGTACTGCGAGAGAGCTCTTTTACTTCCTCTGCTCCGTACCCTTCTCCACTCTTCTACTCCGTTTTCATTTGTGTGCTTTTCCAACACGGAGTTCATTGAATAAGCACTACTCTCGCTCCCCGAGTCCGACGCATCGCTTAATGCGTATTTGTTGTCCTTGGCTTGCGACTCAGTCCTCTTATCAACATCCTTATTACAACTAGGTAATGAGTCGTTCATCTTGGTCGTACGACCACCTGCCCGACAAGGCGGGCTCGGCTGTCTAATATTATATACGGGGAAAGAACCGACCGCCACAGCAGCGCCCCTTACTGTGGTAGGGCCATGAATACTTCGCCTGGTGGCCCGGTATCGGGAAAGCTCCAGTCGAATACAGCCGAATTTATCCCCTGGCGGAAAAGCGTCCAATAGGCACGATCCGCATAACACCCTGGATAAGGGGGTTGGCAGTTCTTGGTCACCGACATTGCGCCGCTCTCCTATGAGGCGAAACGTCGTAGATACCAGTCCTAAACCGCTCCGCCTCATAGTCGGGCGCTATGGAGTTCGGCTAAGCCCTCACACCAATGACAAGGTGCCTACCCTAGTGAGGGCTCATAGGAATTAATTCTACCCACTTGCTGAAACGGTGGAAAAACATTAATAGAATGGTATTACCATGTGTGGAGTGTGGTAGAGGTCCAATGAAATCGACGCAGACCATGGTAAATGGTTCCCATGCTACCTGCCAGAGCATTTTCCCGGCTGGTTTTTGTTGCCCCTTTTGGCAATACTCGCATTGGCGTACGTAACGGCTGATGTCGGGGAACATCCCTGGCCAATAATAGCGGTCAGCTATCCGTGCTACCGTAAGGCGAATACCCATATGTGCAGCGCTTGGTGTGTCGTGGCTCTCTTGTAGCACCCGCTGTCGGAGCGGGGTTGTTATGCATAATTTCCGCATTTGCCAAATGAGCCAACCTTTCAACATCCGAAGCAAACTCTTGCAAAGTCTCATTAGCTTTTTGGTAACGGTTTTGCAATTCTATTTGATACATCTGTTTCCTGTCTTCGCTTCCGTACCTTCGTTCTATAGCAGCCATCAATGCGTCATAACTGGTCCGTTCGTACTCTGGAATAGTCTGTAAGATTTTCGCGGCAGACCCTTTCAGTGCCACGAACAGAGCTGCAACTTTATCTTCAGCATTCCAGTGGTTCACTGCTGCGGTCTTCTCAAACTGTAGCTTAAAGACCTGAAAAGGAACAGAACCGTCAAAGGATGATGTCTTTACCTTTGGATTACTCGCTGAAACTGTTGGGCGATTTATTTGCAACTCCTGTATACGACCTTTCAAAGCTTCTATCTCGGCATCCATTTTGTCCTCGAGCTGTACAATTTTTGTATTCTGTGCTTCTAACTGCGAAGACATTTTGTGCCACCTGCAATGATAAGCGCTCCTCTTGTGCTTCCAGCTTGGATGTAATCTGTGTCGACATTTCTGAAATACGCGTTTCTTGTGCTTCAATCTTCGATGTTGTTTCTGACGATATTTCTGCAATACGTGTCTTCTGTTCTTCCATCTTGGATGTTATACGGTTCTCCTGGGATTCTAGTTGAGATGCCAGTTGAGATGTTATATCTGTCTTTTGCGATTCCAGTTGAGAAGCCACTGTCGATGTTTGAGCAGATATTGCAGACAAAATCATGTTCAAGTCTGTGCTCGTAACTGTCTCTTCCATTTTTGTTGTTTCCTCGCCATCAAGATGAAATTCATACTCTTCCACGTCAATTCCTTCTAATTCCATTGCCTCTCGTAGTCGTGCCTGAAGTTCGAGTTAATGTCGGTTGTATTCAATCCACGGCTCTCCAACTCCTTCTTCAGTTGATGGATCTTCAATTCACTGAACTTTGCCATGTCCTTGTTGGCCTCTGGAATTTATTCAACAATTCCTCTTCTGACACCAATTGTAACGAATTTACTTGCAAATCCTCTTATTTGCCCTTTTGCTAAGTTCGATCGCTAAACTGTTGAATAAATAACTCCAATATTGAATAATGGAAAAATGGCCTTTATTAAAGTACTTCACAATAACACTTATACTTTGCAACTAGCTTGCTTAACAACCAAACTGATTGAAAGCTCAAATGAAACTCACTCTTCGCCTCTACTGTCGCGCCTTTTATACTTTTTGAATTCTCATTGCATACTTCCAGGCTTTTCCATTCCAGAACTTACTAGTTAGTTTCAGCTACAAAATCGCCAGCCACAACTACGTTTATAACTTCTCATTTGAGTAATACTTGCACAAATTATTGCCGTCCCTTGTGACAACTCAGATAAGATATATGCATGTGTTTGTGCATTGCTTTCCGCTCCTCGTATACGTACATATGTGTAGACGCAATTATTGATTCTTTTATGTAGATACATAATGATTGATATTGATTTAGCATCGGCCTGGAGATGGCAGTACCCCTTAGTGTTGCTAATATTCGTAACAATATGTACATATATTCTGTGTAATTAACTATTGTTATTGTTTTGTCTTCAGCCCTGATGATGACTTCAGATTGAAGTCGAAATATCGACCGAAATTAAAATTTATGAATATGAAACAAATCAAAAGGAAGTTTTATTCATTAACCGCGGCCTTTCAGCTCAACTAATCCAATTAAGTGCAACATTCAAGGCTACTAAATTTTATCAAAGTTAATGCCGAATAGTCAGTTATTCCTGGTGGATTTTGAATAAAATCTAAAATGGTCATTATGACCTCCTGAGGTAATGCAGTAAAAATATACTCGTATTTAATTTTTTTTTTTGCTTCGGGACAATTTGTCCAAAACTGAGGAAGTTTTACTGAAGTAGAAAAAATGTCGTTATTGTTTTGATTCGCATATGGATTTATTATGTCATTTTGTGAAGAAGTGCCTTCTAAATCAATAAGTGAATCGTTAACTTAATGTGTTGGTGTAGATGTGTTTCTTTCGTTTGGTGGAGTGCGAAGTATAATTAAAATATTATATCAAAATTTTAAAAATAACGTTTAAAATTCGACGTTATTAATTGTAAAATTATTTTTTTAAACCTCGAAAAGGAGTTTACAATAATAATAATAGTAATATCTACATATATATTAACTAGCAAAGACCCCCCGAACTCCGTTTCGCCGAAAGTAAGTTAGATATAACTGTAATACTTTTTCAATCCTGTTGGGCAACTTTAAATTGTTCATTTTGGTTTTATTTTATTTTATAAAAGCTTACATAATTACAGAAGTTTTTTGAAAAAAGGCTTGTGAATATTAAATGAAATATGGATATGCAGCCATATTAGAACAACATCAGCACCAATTATTTAGATAAAATCATTGCAATGCTCTTTGATAAGCAACGTTTTTGGTTTTTCCGTCTTGACTGAAAATGAATAACGCTGAAGGCTTACCAACTCTTGAACATCCAACGTAAAGCTGTCCGTGGGAAAAACTGGATATTCCAAGTCTAATCCACGTTTAAACTCAAATGGCATATCAGTTGGTATCATGGGAATTCGTGGAATCCATACATCTTCACCTTTGTATTTTCCAGTTAAAATTGTGGCTTCAATTATGTTATTCATAAGCCTCTTCACTGCAACTCTGGTGCCATTGCACAGTTTTGGTTGATTAATGTTACGAAGCATTATCACAGGTACCCAAATTTTGAGCTCTAAGTTATGTATGGGGAGTTCCGGCAAATCGAGTGAATTTAGAAATTCTGTTGTATAGTTCACTGCTCTCTTAAATTGGGAAAGACCTTCGCAACCAATTGTTCTTTGATTCAGTAAATTGGCAAAAGCTTTGGGGCAATGTTATTAATCCCATATTGTTAGCACGAATTTTACCATCTCCAATAGCTAGAAATTGTTTGGAAAATAAGGCAGCTGTTGGCTCTCCTTACAGTTGAGCACGAATATTCGTTTCTAGTTTAATTGTTTTTACAAACCTCCACAAATTGGAAGATTTCAAAGATGCATTTAGTTCATCAGCAGCAGTAGATTTTGGGATAACTGACAATGGCTGCCGAAAATCACCGGCTAACAATACCAAAACTCCACAAAACAAATTTTGATTTCTTCGTAAATCTTCTAATATTCTTTCCAACGCTTCCTAAAACTTCTTATGAGCCATGGTACATTCGTCCCATACAATTAAAGCACGTTTTTGCAATACCTTTGTCATTCCGGACGTCTTTGAAATGTTACATGTCCGATGATCAATAAGTTGAACATTTAAGAAGGCCACTTAAGTGCATTCCACCGCCATCCAACAAAGTAGCTGCGATTCCAGAGGACGCTATTGCTAATACAATTCTATTTTGTGATAGTAAAGCAGCCAAAAGCAAAGAAATTAAAAATGTTTTTCCAGTTCCTCCAGGACCATCCAAAATATAAAATCCACCAAACGCATTGTCTACAGCATACATAATTGTATCATAAGCTCGTTTTTGCACTACATTTAACTTTTGAATATTTTCATGAAGAAATGGTGCCAATTCATTGGTATCGAAATTTCGTTCGCGTTCCACTTCTTGATTTAATAAACCATGCATTGGTCGATTGGGCGAGGCAATACCAAGTTGTTCCAATGTTTTATTAGCAATCGAAAAACACATATCTTCAATTGAAATCTATGCTTTATTATATATTTCGTTATTGAACTCCAAATCTTGGTTTAAAGTCATAAGACGCATGCGACGCAAAATATCTTCGCTCTTGCAATCCCGATATTTTCTCCATAACTCAATTGAGTTTGATGGGCTACATGTTGATATCAAAATTGAAAACAATGTTCTTATTTGATGTAGAGAAGATGTAAGATATGCATCACTAAGCGCGTTATCCCAATGTACATCACACTCAAGTAAGTGCAATCTTTGACAGGCCTCACGGTACGTGACGCACAAATTTCCATTGACCATCCTCAAATCTTGAAATGAAGTTGGACCGCGAATATTAATTAACAGCATACGTAAATAGAAACACTCAGCATTGTTAGGATGCTCGGTATAAATTCATCCTAAAGCACTTGTAAAAACACATTTGCGAAGCCATGAACTAGTGTTCCTTGTTTACGTCTTTAAAATTCTTTATTCGATACATTCCATATAAAGTATGATGGTACTTCTGCATATAACAACGTTTTTGCAAATACTTCATTTTGGCACAATTTGAAGAATGCAGTGAGGGTTGTCGAAGGTGTATTTACGGCTCTTTGGGCAGCGCTTTTATCCGTGAAGTACATACGTTGTCCATTTTCTAAATGAATAGCTAAGTGCATAACGGCTGGATACCTTTCATGTATCGGAAACGAAAAAAGCGCCATATTGCTTCATTCCTACTGATGTATCGACCCATTTGATATTGAAGAATTTCGTCATTTCGATTTTCATTCACAACACCATAGGCGGCCATATCATTGCCCTTATTCACATACTTGCAAATATATTTAATAGATTTCACCGAATTGTAATATTCAACGTTTATGTGGGCCTTGAATGTTTTAAGCAACAATGGTGAATAAGGAACGATCCAGCGATTATCAACTTCCAAGTCATGGTTTTGAAATTTAATCACTGTTGATCCTCCATTATCATCAGTTGATCGACGACGGTACAAAGGGTATCCATCATTGCCCCTTACTGTTTCTGTAACCAATGACTTAGGATAACGTTTCGAGCATTTTCCATCAACCATACATGATGAATTTCTATTTTTGTCACCGCATGGACTGTGTATCATATTTTTTATGACCACTTCATATAGCTCAGGATCTATGGTTTGATCAGGAACCTCAGCAGATATTACGCTGTCAATTTCATTTGGTCTTATTTTGTTCACCAAATAAACTAACATATGCGCGTGTGGCAAACCTCTTTTCTGCCATTCAACGGAAATCATCCAGCAACGAACCTGACCAAAGACTTTTAATTTTACAATGAAGTCCACAAAAGCTTTTAGTTTTTGTTTAAAAACACGTGCCGTTATATCATGACGCTCGGGAGGTATTTGACCATTAAAGAAATGTTCTTTGATCTCATCCCATTTTGTAATACATATGAAGGTCAAAAATAAATCGGAACGACCGTAATGGCGAACATAAGTCATCGCATCCTGTACATACTCATGCATATAACGCGGACTACCTGTGTAGATTGACGGTAAAATTATCAAACGGCCAAAATCATTCATACTAACATCATTATTTATTGTATCACGCAAATGAATGACGTTCTGTCTTAATCTTCGCATACACATCAACAGCAAATTGGTGAAATAACCTTCGACAATTAACAATATGGTTATATTAATTTTCACGTAGCATTAATCCGTATGAATAGTAATACATTGCGCTCACTTTCTTATTTGGAATACTTTCACCTGTTAAGGAGATAATGTGAAATGTTTATATTTACTTAAAATAAAAAAATCACTTTTTTTATACCCTTGTGTTTTTATTTCAATTCAGACCTCAAGCCAGCTAGAAAAAAAGTGATTAGTTAACAAAAAGGTCGCCAAAATCAAAATTAAAAAAAAAATAAAAAAATCGGGCTGGCTTCTTAAATGTACTATTGCAAAATTTTGTACTATATGACAACAGTGCCCTCTTGCTTAGACCTACATCAATATTACACATGGCTATTTTATTAAATTTATTGTTGCGTTATAAAGCATAATATTTTGCAAATTTTCTTTGCAAGTGATGTTATGGAAGTCAGCCACAGAAATGCTTATTTAAATGTCAACTTTTCGTACCGGTTTGGGGATTTATCAATCGAAGACTAAATTCATATCCACCTTCTCCACGACAAAACAATATTGGATATTGCAACGCATTATAAGAAAGATATGTTTCACAAACACGTTGCAGCTGATTGTTTCGGCAATGCAAAACATTCTCGCGTGATGGAAATTCCTCTCCAACCATTGTGATGGAAACATCATCAATCGTAGGTGCGTTAAATCTACCTGGATGTAGTCCATGTGGTTCTTTATCTGCATGAATGACAACTTTATGGTTATCCGATGGCATTCGATCGAGTGCTGTTTCAAATACTCGAACCAATTCATTTTCTTCATGCAACAATATCTGCAGCTGTTCCACAATTTCTCGTCTGACCTTTGATTGAATTGCACATCGACGATCCAACTGGACATTCGAATTTCCGAAAAAATAAATTTGCAAAAATTGTTGGTTAATATTGGGCAATGGTAATAATGATCCTGTTCGATGATAAATTTTCCCTTGAATCTATTTGAAAGAAAGTTGCAGTTTATAACCATTTATTGGATTAAACTATGAATAAAAGTGCATACATATCTATACACCCCTCTGTGGACAAAGAAATCAGCATAATTTAAGAGAATTTCACTTAATTGTGGATGTGTGTGAACCGTAATCAACTGCGGGGTCGTATTCGAACGCGACACGTTCTAAATTGTTACGAACACGGTTTTGTCTACGAACACGAACATTCAAATTGTAACATTCACTCCTATCATTAGATCGATTACGAACATGCGCACTACGCTGCATCCTTAATCTATCACTTCTATTACGTTCTTCCCTTTCTGCTTCACTTCGAGCAGAACGTAACCTTGCATTTCGGTCATGTCTGCCTACATTAAATCGTTCGCCTTGTTCTTCTGAGCGATTAGACAAACGTCTAGCATTACGGGTACAATGACCGATATTGCGTCGTATTGGGGGCACAATTAGTGCTCACTGAAAAATTAACTTTAAACTTGAGAAAAAAGAACCAAGAATTTATTATTATCAGCAAAAAACACAATTTACTTTTTATTTATAAAATTGTTTAATAGCTGTTAATCACTGAATCCAAGTTTACGATTTTTATACTAAGTTGAGCAGAGCTCACAGAGTATATTAACTTTGATTGGATAACGGTTGGTTGTACAGGTATAAAGGAATCGAGATAGATATAGACTTCCTTATATCAAAATCATCAGTATCGAAAAAAAATTTTATTGAGCCATGTCCGTCCGTCCGTCCGTTAACACGATAACTTGAGTAAATTTTGAGGTATCGTGATGAACTTTGGTATGTAGGTTCCTGGGCCCTCATCTCAGATCGCCATTTAAAATGTACGAAATCGGACCATAACCACACCCACTTTTTCGATATCGAAAATTTCGAAAAACCCAAAAAGTGCGATAATTCATTACCAAAGACGGATAAAGCGATGAAACTTGGTAGGTGAGTTCAACTTATGACGCAGAATAGAAAATAAGTAAAATTTACAATGGGCGTGGCACCGCCCACTTTTAAAAGAAGGTAATTTAAAAGCTTTGTAAGCTGTAATTTGGCAGTCGCTGAAGATATCATGATGAAATTTGGCAGGAACGTTACTCCTATTACTATATATATGCTTAATAAAAATTAGCAAAATCGGAGAACGCACGCCCTTAAAAAAATTTTTTTCAAGTCAAATTTTAACATAAAATTTAATATATTTACAGTATATAAGTAAATTATGTCAACATTCAACTCCAGTAATGATATGGCGCAGCAAAATACAAAAATAAAAGAAAATTTCAAAATGGGCGTGACTCCGCCCTTTTTCATTTAATTTGTATAGGATACTTTTATTGCCATAAGTCGAATAAAAATGTACCAATCCTTGTGACATTTGGTAG
The DNA here is from genome assembly GCF_040869045.1 of Eurosta solidaginis. NCBI lineage: Eukaryota > Metazoa > Arthropoda > Insecta > Diptera > Tephritidae > Eurosta > Eurosta solidaginis. The sequence continues at coordinate 178,122,173 of NC_090320.1, forward strand.
GTGCTTAGATTTTAGGACGATACCTATTTTCTGTGAAAAAGGGCGAAATCGGTTGAAGCCACGCCCAGTTTTTATACACAGTTGACCGTCTGTCCTTCCGCTCGCCCATTAACACGCTAAATTGAGCAAAAATCGATATATCTTTACTAAACTCAGTTCACGTACTTATCTGAACTCACTTTGTATTGGTTTAAAAAATCCCGAAATCCGACTATGACCACGCCCACTTTTTCGATACCGAAAATTACGAAAAATGAAAAAAATCCAATAATTCTATACCAAATACGAAAAAAGGGATGAAACGTGGTAATTGGATTGGTTTATTGACGCAAAATATAACTATAGAAAAAAACTTTGTAAAATGGGTGTGACACCTACCATATTAAGTAGAAGAAAATGAAAAAGTTCTGCAGGGCGAAATCAAAAGCCATTGGAATATTGGCAGGAATACTGACCGCGGTATTACATATATAAATAAATTAGCGGTACGGGACAGATATTGTCCTGGGTTACTCTGGTCCACATTTTGGTCGATATCTCGAAAACGCCTTCACATATACAACTACCACCAATCCGTTTTAAAATACTCATTAACACCTTTCGTTTGATACCCATATCGTAGAAACAAATTCTAGAGTCACCCCTGGTCCACCTTTATGGCGATATCTCGAAAAGGCATCCACCAACAGAACTAAGGCGCACTCCGTTTTAAAATACTCATTAACACCTTTCGTTTGATACCCATATCGTAGAAACAAATTCTAGAGTCACCCCTGTTCCACCTTTATGGCGATATCTCGAAAAGGCGTCCACCAATAGAACTAAGGCCCACTCCCTTTTAAAATACACATTGGCACCTTTCACTTGATACCCATATCGTACAAACAAATTCTAGAGTCACCCCTGGTCCACGTTTATGGCGATATCTAGAAAAGGCGTCCACCTATAGAACTCACCCACTCCCACTCCCTTTTAAAATACTCATTAACACCTTTCATTTGATACCCATATCGTACAAAGAAATTCTAGAGTCACCCCTGGTCTACCTTTTTGGCGATGTCTCGAAAAGGCGTCCAGCTATAGAACTAAGGCCCACTCCCTTTTAAAATACTCATTAACACCATTCATTTGATACCCATATCGTACAAAAAAATTCTAGAGTCACCCCTGTTCCACTATTATGGCGATATCTCGAAAAGGCCTACCTTTTTGGCGATGTCTCGAAAAGGCGTCCAGCTATAGAACTAAGGACCACTTCCTTTTAAAATACTCAGTAACACCTTTCGTTTGATACCCATATTGTACAAACACATTCCAAGGTTACCCTAGGCTCATTTTTCTACATGGAGATTTTCCCTTATTTTGTCTCCATATCTCTCAACTGAGTATGTAATGTTCGGTTACACCCGAACTTAGCCTTCCTTAACTGTTTTAAATATTTTTCTATCGCTAAATGTATTTTCTAAATTTCCCAATGTGTACAATGTTTTAAACATATCTCAACCATTGAATTTTCTTTTCAAGTTTCCGCTGGTTCACATGTCCATACGTACTTATTTTTTTATTAATACGCGCGCTAATTGCAATGAAAGAAAAAACCCAAACCCGACGAATTATTAATGAGAATTACTATTACTTGTGGGGGGGGGGGGGGGGGGGGGTGAAGTGTGGTGAGGTGAGATGGGTCACCTATCATTATGAACGTGTCCTTTTAAAGCGCTGACGCATGTTCCAAACGCTGCGGTTAGGTGTGGTGAGGTGCGGTGAGGTGAGGTGGGGTGTGGTGAGGTGAGATGAGGTATCTATCATTAGGAACGTTTCCTTTCAAAGCATGTTCCAAACGCAAAACAAATCGGCCCAACAATTTAGTAGTTTGGTGGCATACAAAGTACTGAAAACGCAATAAAATTGCGAAATCATGTGGTCAGCCCTGGTCCACATTTTGGTCGATATCTCTTTAAAAGGTTCACATGTGATTAGTACCTTTAATTTAATACCCATATCGTATAAAAACATCCTAGGGTCAACCCTAGTCCACATTTTGGTCGATTTTCCGTGAATGGGTTCTCGTATGAACCCGATTTCACCCCCTTGTTAAAACTCTCATCAATATCTATCATTTGATACTCATATCGTACAAAGATATTCTATTACCTATATTTCCAAAAGCCGGGGTCGAGACTCCAGCGCCACCCCGGCAGTCAATTCATGGTAGGAACGTTTTCCTTTAAAGCGCTGACGCATGTTCCAAACACAAACCAAATCGGTTCAGCGGTTTAGTAGTTGGGGGCATACAATGTACTGAAAATGCAAGAAAAATGCGAAATCGTGAGATCTCAGCTTACCGCATTTTTCGGCCACAAAACCAAACATTTTTGAATTTTTTGTTATCTATAAACCTTCCACAAAGAAGGTCCAAGAAACTACTTTTTACAGAATTGAGATCGGCTTAGCCGTTTGGGCAGGCATCGCGGTCGTACGAAAGACATTTCATTTTTATATATATATAGATATACATATATAAAAGATGATATCATTATAACAATACTTGCGAATATTTATTTTGTTTCCGTTATTGATATTTATGCAATGGCTTTTAATTGTGTTGTATTTGTAGTTGTTGTGTTGTTGTAAAGTTTGCTGTTGTTGTTGTTGTTGCTCTTGCAATGTTTGATGATAATTTTGATGGAAAGGTTGATGTAGATGATGCAGTGGTAACGCCTGAAACAATGACACTTCAAACAGAGGCTGTTGTAAGATTGAAAATGTGGGTGTGTATTTAAATTGATTAGATGCTTGTATTTGCACTGATGTGCCACTCAGTATTTGTTGTCGCTTGTCGGACTCGCTTTGTGACTCTGAAGATTTTGTAAATTTTGAAAAACGTTTTGTACAGGATTATTTAATGGCATTTGTTGTGGCGTCACTTCAAGCAATTTTAGTTGTCACAAAATCAATTCTTTTTGTGATTTATTGCTCCACTGCAGTGCTACTTCATATGCTAATTTAGCACACATGCACACAAATTTCTTATTTTATTTAACTATTATTTTAACGACTCACGATTGTTATGACAGGCAGGATCGCCAATGTAGTATTAGAAACCGTATCAACAAATTCAATGGATTGGTCGAAACCACTGTTGTTTTTTTATAGTAGAACTTTTATTGACAAACGCCTAAAAGTATATTTATATTTGATTATAATTTTAAACCGAATGCAAATTTTTGATATTTAAAAATTCAGAATAATGAAAATAGAATTATTGAACATAAATTATTGAATTCACAAATTATATAAAGTTAACAGGTAAAATGTATAATATAGTAGAAACCCTACATAGATATCATTAATAAATAGCAAGTACAGACCTGGACCAAGATGACTGCCCTATGGGACGCCAGAGGGAACATCGATGACATTTGAAAGATTATTTTTAAAAATAACTTTTTGCATTCCATCGCAGAGATACGACGATATGCACTGGGTGAGACAAGGTTGGAAGCCAAGCCGATCCAGCTTATAGATAAGTCAAATGCTTTACTGAAATCAGGTTAAATAACATCGGTGTGAAGATTTTCTCTAAATCCATTAGAAACATGAGTTGTGAATTCAAGTAGGTTTGTAATGGTAGATTTGCCTTTACAGAATCCATGTTGCGGTTCTGCAATCAGAGTAGAAATGGAAAACGTTAGCTGAATGGTAACGATAGCTTCAAATAACTTTGGGATGACCGACAGCTTTGCAATTCCTCGATAGTTTTCTACACACGACCTACTACAACTTTTGTGAAGGAGTATGAGAAAAGATTCCCCAAGTTTTAGGAACAGATTTAATAAATCAATTAGAGGCTGATAAATGTGTTCAGCACATTTTTTAAGAAAACAAGGGGGAATTAAATCAGGAACGTATTTGTACGATTCCTTCAAAGACGTTAAATAGGAAAAAACTTCATTAGGAGATATTGCTGGAATATTAATTGTGTTAAGTGAGTTAAGTTGAAATTGATAAATTAAATTCAGTGGAATAGTTGGACTTGAAAAATTGTGCAAAGAAATTAGCAATATCTTGATCGTGGCTAGACAATTCATCCTGGTATTTTAAAGCAGAGGGAAACCGCTTAACCCCACGTTTAGAGTTCACGAAATCATAGAAGGTTTTCGGTTTGCAAGTTATTTTCCTTTTCATATTACAGATGTACGTATTGTAATGAATTTACTTGCAAATCCTCTTATTTGCAATCCTCTGTTAAGTTCGAATCACTAAACTGTTGAATAAATAACTCCAATTTGTAATAATGCAAAATGGCCTTTATTAAAGTACTTCACAATAACACTCAAACTGTGCAACGAATAGCTTGCTTAATAACCAAACTGATTGATAGCTCAAATGAAACTCTACTATTCAAAATAATACTGCTCTTGCTCGCTAGATAGCGTCTTAGTCGAAACTGCTTGACAAATCAAATCAAACTGAATTCCAGCGCCTCTACAATTGCCGCCTTTTATACTCTTTGATTTCAACCTTCGCATCTTTTAGGCGCTTCCAGAATCTACTAGTCCAGCAGCTCTCAAACATCTCAGCTGTAACTACAATTGCACAAATTTATAGTTTTTCTCATTGCATACTTATAGGAGTATCTCAGATATATGCATGTGTTTGTGCATTGACTCTCCGCTGCTCGTATACGTACATGGTATACATGTGTAGACGTAATTATTGTTTCGTTTATATAGATGCATAATAATTGATCTATGGATGTGAATTCACGTCACTGCTTAGCATTGGCTTAGAGACGATAGCATCGCTCAGTGCTGCTAACATTCGTTACACTGCCCTCCACCTAAGTCTGATCGTCCCGATCAGACAAATCTCCCGATCTAAACGTCGCTTGCAACTCCAAATGTACCACTCTTCTACTCCGTGGTTTCTCAATGCTTTGTATGTGGTAGATGGTATCACTGATCTTCTTCACAACCTTGTACGGCCCTTCCCAACTGCACCGAAATTTGGCTGGAACTCCTTTCCGCCGGTGAGGGTTGTTTAACAGTACCAAATCTCCTGCCAAGAAACCTTCCGAATTAAAGTTCTTGTCGTGCCAGTGTTTCATCTTACTATTCATTACCCTGGGCCGTTCCTTCACACTCTGTTGTTTGGCCAATGAACTACTTCGTAGAGCTTGCGCTGGACGGATTTGCTTTGCATAATCAGTATCGTTCCATCGCTTCACAACAGTAGTGTGCCTTGGCTTGAAACCACCCTTGCATTCTTTCTGCGAAATCCTTTCCTTAGTTTCAGTACGTCCGTTAGGGATTTTCAATGCCAGTGTTTCTTTCACAGGTACCTTCGGTTTTGATTTGTTTGGCCCATTTGTTCCATCAACCTTTACCTTTGAATTTCGTGGCCTTTGTCGAGTCTTCTCCACCAGTACCCGATTACTGCTGAACCCTTTTTCCAAACTTAAGTTAAGTGGTATGTCCTGATTCTTATAGCGCATAATTTTTCTCCGCATATCGATCCTGATGTCATGGTCAACGAAGAAGTCCACTCCCAATATGACTTCATGAACGATCTTCGCCACAACGAATTTGTGTAGAACCGTGACCTTTCCAATCAAGACTTCACATATCACTTCTCCCTGAACTTGGTTATACTCGCCAGTGACCGTACGCAACCTTGCTCCAGGTAATGATTCAAAATATTCATGACGCAAAATAGAGTACTGCAAGTAATCGGAGTGAGAGCCCGACCTTTTGAATAATTTCAAGATGCGCGATTTTCTGTTTTTTAAAGACCTCAGCTCTTTAGTGAACCATATTTGGACTGGTTCGGTAGACATACATTTTCACTTAGGAACGTGTTTTTCCAAATACCGTAAAACGTGGTACAGAAGAAATTTTTTTTGTACATAAGCCTTCAAATAAAGTTGTTATATTCTACCTAACGGCTTACAATAATTTCTTATGTGATCTTTATTTTATATGGGCTATAAGCCTTATGCCTGATGACATATGTAAGTACATAAAAAAAAGAGTAATAAAAGGAGTACGCCGTACAACTAATACTCCTTCTAGAATTAAGACAGGATGCCATAAACCTTTTGGCGATATGAAATACGCGTTATAATTTCTTTAGTTGGGGGGATAACATCTTCTCGTACTCTTTTTACTTCCATCCCTCTTATAATCTACCTAAATATGCATGCTGTGCATCTAGCATCTAAGTGCTTTTAACTTTCAATTTATTAACCAAAACTACGAACAGCATAATAAATATCATAAATAAACATCATAAACTAATCTCATACTAATACGAACATTTCAAAATTTATATACTTTTTCTTCAGACAACGGCATATAAAAAATCAAACCATAATTATTGTAATAAAAAATTTTGAGGAGATTTGGGACGAGTCACAGAAAACGCCTCTTATAATAATAAAAAACACAAAAAAGGGAAAAGTTGCAAAATTAAAAATACTAGATATTTTCTAAAGCAGTTAAAATTAATTTGCCGGCTTGGCATACATATATGTATGTATCGACATAAATACAAAAATACGCAAGAAAAGGGTCGAAACAGTGGTCTAAACAACGTTAAATTTGTAGTAAATTCAATAATTGGTGCCACGAGCGGCATAAAGAACGACTGAACACTAAACTCTGAAAATCCTTAATACGATATTTCGTCACCTGCCAGTAAAACAGATATACATACATACATATTTCGACATTTGCCAGTAAGAGAGACACACATATACAAAAGCAAAGAGTTAACATAATGTTAAGTTCGCTCGATGCTTTAGCCGGTAAAATTTCACCTGGTTCTGGCAAAAATAGTCCATCCCGTCAAGTTCAGCCCCAACAACAAATACAACAACAATACCAGGAACAATCGGCAACGACAGCTAACCAATTGCATTTCCCAGCGCATAAGGAAGAAGAACAACAGCACTACAATGGCAGTCACTTCAATGGACAGGATAGCAACTCCAATAAATTATGTCACATCAATCACAACAACAGTATACATCCATATCAAAAGCAACATCCAACAACAAATGGCGAAAAACAAATACAGCAACAAACTACACCGCCAACACATCAGCAACAGTTGCAGAGCTATTGCCAAAGAGAGCAAAAGGAATTGTTTCAAGAACAGGCCCTGCATCAGCAAACAAAATTATTCTTACAGTCGCAGAAAACGCTTAAAGAATCTGATTCACAGCAGGACTTCCGCAGTTGCCTGAAGGAGAAGTAAGTACATATATATCTAATAATTCAATAAAATTCATACACAAGAGCTTTTTTTGTCAACTCATCCTACCGATTCCAATGATTTTAACTTAATTAATTTCCAAGATCGCGGGCTCGAATCGAGCTCAAGGCTTAACAATAATTTTTTTTATCATTATTATTATGACAAATTTTGTCTTAATTGAAAAAATTTTTAAATTGAATGAAGAAATTTTAGACAAATGCCAAAGCTCGTTGTATACCTCTATTTCGGGAGCTGCTGAATTCCTTCATCGTCTACGTTTAGGCGCCTCTGCTATAATTATTCACGTATCACAGCGGTTGTTTGTTTGCCTTCATTATTTCTACTTCTATTCTGTTTCTTGCCAACGGATTTTCACAGCGCTGCGACATCTGTTGCAGAAAAGATGTGAACATTGGACTCATATTTATTGACACTTTTTCCCCGTGCTCTGGGATGTATTAACTTTTTTTTTAGTTATTATATCAATTTGTTGTTGTAAAATTTATATTTTTACAAGTTATATTATTTTAAGTTATTATACAAAGATAATATAACCATTAGAAATATAAATTTTACAAATAATAAAACTTGGTCTTCAAGACAACAAATTGATATAATAGTTAATTATTTACAGACCAGTAAAACCAAACATAACATTTTTTTTTTTAGTTTATCGGCCAATTGATTTGTAAGATCGCGGGTGCGAATCGAGCTCAAGGCCTAACAATAATTTCTTTATCATGTTATGACACCCTCAATATAGCAAGCACCTTGTCGTTGGTGTTAAGGCTTAGCCGAACTTAGGGCCTGCATTTACGCCGCTTAGCTTCATAGGAGGGCGGCGGGATGTCCGTGATGTAGAACTGCCAGCCTCGTAATCCAGGCTGTTGCGGACCGTTTCTACTGCACGAAATGCAGCCAGGGGGTATTTGAACGGAGTGGGCCGCCCCGGGAAGTAATTACGACCTTACCACATGAAGGGGTGCCGTTGTGGCGGACGGTTTTTTAACATTAGACCGATGAGCTCAAAAACGTCTAAAGAAAGTAAGGATGAAAAAGAAAAGGCTATGGCGTCGCTAGCGGGGGAAGAGGAAATCGCTATCAGCGAAAGGTGGAGATCCGTAGAAGGGGAGCTGATTAGTATCTTGATCAAAATGATGCATGATGAGCCAAATAAACCGCTACTAGCCTTTGAAACAGCTGGATGGCACGATGGGGCTAAACTGTTGACCTGCACTAATAACGCGACTCTAGAATGGCTGCAGAGAGTTGTTCCAGACGTTTAAAAACAAGAAAACGCCACGATACCAAAGGCGAAGGTTTGGATACCCCGAGCGGTGAAGGCGGAGGACATGCTTTACATGCTGCAGCTGCAGAACCCGAATATACCAACACAGTATTGGAAGGCACTTCATGTATCCCGGCCAGTGGAGTAGTACAGACTACATTCTCCACATTAATAAGGAATCGGAGGATCTGTTGGACTCACAGCTTGGGAAAATGTCCTGGGCGCAGGTAGTATTTTCATTCGCCTTAAAAAGAGAAATCCTCAGGACAACAACCACAATCCGCTAAAATCAGGGGAGCTGGAAAAGGACCTCGAGAGCCTGGAAATTGTGGCAAATGACGGGGGAAATGGCGCAGTGACAGAAGTGTACACGCAAAACAATGGTGCTGAGAACTTAAAAGAAAACACAATATGCTAGGAGGGGTATAAAAGGACCTCGAGGACCTGGAAGAAGCAGAAAAAGATAAGGTTGTTCCCACTTTACACTAATTTTACCTTAGTGTTACTAGAAAAATAAAATGACTACAATACGTTTTTTAGAAGGCAGCCCTATGACTTACCCCCAGCGGGTAAGGGGGTAAGAATATACCCGCGGTAGGTATGCCTGTCGTAAGAGGCGACTAAAATACCAGATTCAAGGGGTGTGTAGCGCAACCCCTCAGGTTGCCAGCGCAGTATATAGCTTCTCCAAACCTAATTGTCAACCTCACCTATCTGCGGCGAATCCTGTTTCACTAACAGACGAGGCTCTGGCGACCCCAAGCTCCTCATGGAACTTGGGGGTGGGGAGGGAGGGGATGGCCTGAAGGTTTAATGTGGCCACATAAATCGTTCTCGAGATGGCCGGGCTAGCACCTTAATGGTGCTGTGGTACCGGAGCGTACCGGATCTGTATTCGGCAAAGGGCCATCACATCGATAACACTCCCCAAAGCCTTCGGGGAGCAACCTTATCGCTACAACAACAACAACAACTAAGCTTGAAAAAAATGCGTACTAAAATTTTTGAAATACAGTGTAATGCAAAGAAAATTTAAAGCACTACCCCTACCATGCAAATGGGCTGCCTGTGATTTCACTCAGCGTTCATAAATTGAATAAAATCGTATCTCTCTAATAGATAAGGCGTGGTTGCTGTTGATAATGTTAATTCACGGCCTTTTTAAGCTAGTTCTGGAGTTCCTTAGGAAATCATGTTAGGAACTTTACTCCTTATATTACTATAAACGAAATAAACAATTGCTTCTCTTTTGCAAAATAATGCTCTACGTAGATTTATTCTAGTGATCGAGTACCCGGTAAACTTTGTTTAGCCTGAAAATTGGTTTGCCTACATTTCAAAAGTGAGCCTCGCTTCCCCTCTTCACCCTCTATTCCATTCTCTTCTTCTTTCTTCCAATTTGCTTCTTATTCTTGACCATCCCTTTTTCCAATTATCTCCTGCCATTATCGAACTTATTCAGACTGCCACTAACACTCCCTTTCCCAATTCCACTACTATTCCCACTCCCTTTACCTCCCTCAACCTAATTTCCTCATATATGGATTATCCATACCAAATAACTGCTTCACCTGTCCGGCCGATATCGATATCTTTGTTTTGTTCAACAACTACAAGGTTAGGTTGAACTGACCCTTCAATGAGGACATCACATAGACTGAATGAATCCGTAGTGTTACCAGACGTTTATTTACCAACCAAATTGAAAAACCCTATCAAAAACAGGACTTATGTTATAAAATAACTCCGTCCTCTGGGCAAATACTAGAAGCTTTCTAGGACCTATGCCACTTGCTGCTTCTAGATCTGACAGATGTATCACTCCTAATAGCTGGAGTCTTAGCCTGGCAAGCTCAGAGCATGAACACCAAACGGATACGCCCTTTTTAGCTAGTGCATCCATTACATGCCTAAAGTGCCATCGAGGCCGTATTCACCCTCTCCACCACGTTGAGTTTCCACGACGGCTTACTGTCTAGAATGATTCCTAGATATATTTGATCTGCGCGTTGGCCGTCAACCCGACATCAGATCTAGGGTTTCTAAAGGTTCCTCCCTTCTCTACCCTCTTTAGGGGGATGCTTTAGCTGATATGCGCGTGGTTGGAGAGGGATGGTCTAGCAAGAACCATCCAATCATACCTTGATATATCACATTCGGAGTTCAGTGTAATATCAAGAACATTGCTGGATGTTGGCCCAATGTATATATGTAGGGACACTTCCCCTGTTGGCTATTGCAAATTGGTTTGCAGGATGTAAAAAAATAGAGATTCGCCTCATTCGTATCTCCTCCTCCCAAGCATTGTGGTGCGCATTTGCATCCGCGCCTATGACCAGCCGCCCTTTGCGCCCTTCGCCCTGTACTAGCCTTTTGCACTCCATCGGTGGAACCTCCGCAGTATGGGCCATGTTGCAACATGCCAGGATAAATGCCTGCTTATTCTTCTGCTCAACCACCACCACTGCGAGGTCCTCAGTAGTTTAATTAGGCAAGGGTTAGGAGTTCGCTCGACGCCACTTTACTGTGTTGGAGGTATACCTGTAAGACTCGCAGCATCATTGGGATGTTTGTCCCCTTCAGCCTTCGTCCTCCTCTTGCCCTTTTGATTTAGAGCTTTCCTCTTCAGCCTCTCCCACTTCTTGCAAATTACGATTGGCATCCTCGGAACTTCTTTTGCCGGGTCGCAAATGCTGTGCCGCGTGCTCATCTGTGCGACTCGCAGCACCATTTGGCTGTTGGTTCTAACACCTTCGTGGTGACGTCGGTTATCTCCACCTGTCTTCTATCTCTTAGGCTTTTGAGGTCCTTTTCGACTTCGCCCAATTCCAGCGTGTTATCCTCGGGACTTCTTTTCCTGTTTCACTTGTAAATTTTACCTGTACCCCAGGACATTTTGCCAAGCTGCGTGTATAATATATCCGCCTGCTTGTTTATTTGGAAGATGTAGGATTGACCTTTCTCCGTAAGCCGAGATACAGCGACTAACTTCGAATCCTGTGTCGGTATATTCGGATTCTTATTCAGCAGAAGTGGCAGTGTATCCTCCGACTTCATTACGCATGGTATTCATATCCACCACCTCAAACTGCGCGTTAGTGACTTGCCTTTAGCATTAGCCTTATCTCCCTTTGGCTTATCTCCTACTTCCGTAGTTGGCACTTCAGCACTTATGATGTCCTTCCTCTGACTTGCACCTCTCGAGGTAGTTGCCCATCTGTCCTACGAGTTTAGGCCTACTTGTGGGTCCTTTCTGCCTCTTTAAAGCAGGCTTGTTGCCTTCCGCCGAACGTTGCCTCTTCATTCTTCTATTCGATGCTTTTTCCTCCTCGTACCGGTTGCAGTGCCGAGGGTTTCTCGCAGCAAACCTTTTGAAATGCCTTCGACCTATTTCTGCCGCTTCATCAGCCCATTCCAAGCGCGCGATCTCCACTTCTGTTAGGTCAACCACTGCTCCCATCCATTGGACAATTCTCAGTGCTGAACGGTACTGCGACAGAGCTCTCTTTTTTCCTCTGCTCCGTACCCTTCTCCACTCTACTACTCCGTTTTCATTTGTGTTTTTCCAACATGGAGTTCATTGAATCAGCGCTACTCTCGCTCCCCGAGTCCGACGCGTCGATTATGCGTTTTATCGACCTTGGCTTGCGACTCTGTCGTCCCCTTATCATCATCTTTATAACAATTAGATATTGAGTCGTTCGCCTTATTCGTACGACCACTTGCCCGAAAAGGCGGGCTCAGCGGTCCAGTATTATATAGGGGAAAGAACCATCCGTCACAGCAGCATCCTTTACTGTGGTAGAGCCATCAATACTTCCTGAGGTGCCAGGTATCGGGAAGGCTCCATTCGAATACAACCGAGTTTATCCCTTGGCTGCAAATCGTCCAATAGGCATGGTCCGCATAACACCCTGGATTAGGGGTTGGCAGTTCCTGGTCACCGACATCCCGCCGCCCTCCTATGTGGCGAAACGGCGTAGATGCCAGTCCTAAACCTCTCCGCCTCATAGTCGGGCGCTATGGAGTTTGGCTAATCCTTCATTATTACTTTATATTTTCTAGCCTAGTAAAGAAAAGTTTCTCAAATAATAAACTACTCAATGAAGATCCCCCATACCGAATTTCAAGGGAAGGGCACTATGATATGTTCTTGTTTAGAACACATCGCCCCTGGTTCTGTTCCTGTATATCAGGGATGCACCTTAACGTTAAGCTAATCGTTTATCAAAAAATTTCCACCGTTTCCGTTGAAACACTTCGAAATATTATCGATAAAGAAATTATCAAGATAAATTGTCTCTCGTTTTTAACCGAAACGAAAAGCTTTCGTTAGCGTTAAAAACGTTAACAGAAACGTGATACTTTATGTTTGAATTGTGCTGGCAATGCTATAGCCATGGTGAAGCCGTAAGGTGGCAACAACGAGCGCACATACACACACAAACTCTATGTAATTTGTTTGTGTAATTCGTTGGTGGTAATGTCAAAAATACTCTGAGAAATGTTCGTACTGTCAAAATTCATGAGAAAAGTTGCAATCAGCTTGGATAATGCTTTCACCTTTAATGACTCCGCCATCAATCAGCTTTGCCAGCATAGTTTGAAATTAATAATCAACATAAACGATTTGATTTCGTTTTGATATGGCAGAAAACGAAACGAAATCATTTCGTTAATTTGACGATCTTAACGTTAATAAACGAAACGAAATGACTTCGTTTCGTTTATTAACGTTGATTATCGTAACGAAATGATATCGTTTCGTTGGTTAAGCATGCCTGCTGTATATATAAGAAAGACACCGGACAATATTGTGGGTCTAACGTATCCTCAAATCTCCTTGTAGACACACATTTCATTGCATTTGAAAAAAAAAAAATAAATTGGTTTAAAAAACTATTTATATATTTGGTAAGATAATTATATAATAACTGTTATCAATAAATTAAAACCTCATGGTTGCAGAATAATGGGTCGTTTCAAGTACTGCTCCATAGAAACAAGACTTTTGATCAGAATGAGAAAATAAAGTCCCAAGGCAGCCAGTTCTATGTAACGGAGAGACTCGAGATTTTTCCCGACCAAAGGCTGTAATTTCAGTGTAGCTCCATTTAATTTGTTGCGTTCCTCCCCCATTTAATTTGTTGTTGTCATCCTCCCAGCAGATCCTTACAGTGGTACCGCAACATATTATCCTGCTCCAGGAAAGTATCGAACCAACTACGGGGCCAGTAACTGATCCTGGTCCAGAGAAATGGGTTTGCTGCGTGTGCCAGGAAATAGTATTTTTAGGACGGTCACAATCTTGCAAGTGTTTCACGTGGAAGGGATGGTTACATCGCCCGGGGTGATCTGGGATCCCAAAACCCATCGTCCCCGTAACTTTAACAAATCTTTTGTGCAACTTGTAGTGCCGACCATCAGCCCCTGCCCCCGTCTTTTTCTCCCCTATTTCCGGCACTAGCACACGAGTAGGTCAGGGAATTAGAGTCTTAGTCCCTTACCACCTTGGGCACGGTTTGCCAGCACAAAATATAATGTGGCGAATGTTAGCAATTTCGATGCGTCATTGTGCTGCTAGTAAACAAATGCACAACATTAGGGCATATCACATTCAACACGGCGTCTACAGACCACAACCACAATAAAGCAAAGCTTGACGACAACCGTAGCCAAGCATTGGCTTCTTGATTACTTTGAAAGCGGCAGCCACCAATGTAAGTTAAAGCAAACAGCAGCGAAAAATTTTTAAGAAAATGTTAGTTATGTTAAAAAACGCCCAAAATAGTGATTTTAACTTTAATTATTAGTTATTTATTTCTATTTTAGTTTTTATTGACAAAATAAAAAGGACGCCACTCACTGTCGCTTCCAGAAAATAGAATTAGGTTTAATCTGGCAACAACGGCTTTCGTGATTGGTTGTCGTGCAGCCCTGTCGCGCTGAAAATAACGACACTCATAAGAACATGTGTAAAAATAATATGACAGATGTGGTGGCTACACCGCCGTCGTGAATGTGATCAGCCCTATTAGCAGAGAAAGCAACCACACGTATGCACGGGGTGCCTGAACTTTATTTTAATTCGAAATCAGACGACCTCATTTTTTTTTCGGACTCCTGTTTTGTGAGCTAAAACTAGCACATCAGTAAAGTTTTACGAAAATTCCCCTAGCGCTTTTTGAGAACACTTCATTTTGGTGCATCATCATACCCGTATATGTACATCTTGCCGATATGTACCACAATTTGTAGGTCTAGTCGAGCATATAGTCCCTACGTACCTAGAATTTCCAATATACCCTCAAACTTTGGATTAAGGGGCCAAAAGCCCCCTTCTCATGGGTTAATTCATATATTGGCTTATAACTTTATTTTTGTTTGGGCTACGAACAAAAATTGCATGTCATCAGAAAAGGAGCGTTTTTGAAAAGTAAACGGAAATTTTATTTAGGCATTGGCTCCTGAAAATTTAATGCACGTATCGCGAATCTAAGGCAAACTTTTAGAATACTTTCATAGGGTCTCCAGATTATAGCATCATACAAAAGACCGACGAAAAGCTGTATAATGAAATTTAAGCGTACAGGGATCAGAAAATGTATATATGAAACCCAGAACTGAATATAGCTGGGTGCAGTGCACTAAATTTTGATTGCATTTCAATTTCATTAGCATTGGACTGTATTGGACAAATTTGAGCACTATTTTTTAAACGGTTTTATTGCGCTTGAGTTGATCGGCCGGCCGAACAGAATTTTGTAATTGAAATATAAGTAACTTCCCGAAAAGCTACAAGCTTGAAACTTGGAATATAGTTTAGAACCCGATGACAATGCAATAATAAGAAAAAAACTCCGATAGGTGGCGCATGGATCGAAATATATCAAAAAATCGTATTTGTGGTCCGATTTGGTTCATATTTCGAACACATAATACATACATGAACAGAAAGCGACATATAAAAAAAATCGCTGCTAGATGGCGCAAGGATCGATATATTCAAAAAAAAAAATCGTATTTGTGGTCAGATTTGGCTCATATTTGGAAAGCATACATACATATATGACATACAGAAATAGAAACCCCTTTAGTAAAAAAAATTCACTTAGGTGCCGCAAGAATTGAAATGTTCAAAAAAAACCTCGTACATGTCTGTCCGATTTGGCTCATTGAACAAATATTACATCCAGTCCGGTAGAAGTGACTACAAAGTACTTTGGAGCACATAAGTTCAAATTTTGTTAGTGAAATTTCAGTAAAAAAATCAATTTCCGGTAAAAGTGGCGTCAATATAGTTTGAGGCACATAGCTCAACTTTTCTTATTGAAATTTCAGTAAAAATAAAATAATTTAAAAACAAATTTAAGTTAAACGGTTTTATTGAAAACAATGCTTACATTGAGTAATAATAACACTGAAAGCTAGAAAATAATTAGGTAGGTCCTAGGTACTTGTCATCACACTCCTCATCAATCTAAGGCGTAGATCGGACAATTAAATAAAAGCGTTGGGCGCGTGAAATTTCTAAAACTGTGAGGCGTAGCATTCATTACCTGATTAAGGTTCAGTTGGTCTTACTTATTTATGACTATCAATAGAAATTTGACGCGTCCAACGCTTTTATTTACCTGTCCGATCAACGCCCTAGATTGATGATGAGTGTGATGACTAGTACCTAGGACCTACCTAAATATTTTCTAGTTTTTAGTATTAATATTACTTACTCTACCTCCATCACTGCTGATAATATAGCTAATGTGAAAGAGAAATTAGAATTAACAAGTAAGAACGGGACTGTCTTCGGCTGTGCCGAAGACTTCATACCTTTCATGAATGGGGCTGAACAATAATCTTATCCCGTTCGTAATCTCCGAATAATCGGATGTATAAGATAAGAAATATATAGTGAACAGATCTACATACCTTAAAGATTTTTAAGATAAATATAAAATAAAAAACGGGTAGGTACTTTGTGTGAGGATGCAAAGTTTCAGGTTTTTTGTGGTCTGCGTGTAAAAACTATGACTACGAATCACGTATTTCAAAAATATATGACGAAAACGTAACTATTTGATGAAATTTGATGAATTTTGAAGATTCTAGCCGTAAAAAAGGGGTCAAAATGACAGTTTATATGAAGTATATAATATATATACGACCGATCTCTATGATTTTTTCAGACAATATATGCTATATATGTAAGCATTTTGTGAAATTTGAAGCTTCTAACTGTTAAAACGGGGCAGAAATTGCGCAAAGTTTCTTATCTGAACAATCGGTTGTATGAGATATATACTATGTGTACCACCGATCTCAATGATTTTTTCAGACATAAATATATGCTATACACGTAAGCAGTTGGTGAAATTTGAAGCTTCTAGCTGTTAAAATGGGGCCGAAATCGTAAAAAAAATATATATATACTATATATATATACTATATATACCATCATATATATATTATATATATCACCGATCTCTATGATTTTTTGACACAACAATACATACTATATACGTAAGCAATCGGTGAAATTTGAAGCTTATAACTGTTAAAATGGGGAAGAAATTGCGCAAAGTTTCTTATCTGAACAATCGGTTGTATGGGATATATACTATATATACCACCGGTATCTATGATTTTCTCAGACAACAATATATGCTATACACGTAAGCATTTGGTGAAATTTGAACATATCTAAACGATTTTTAAGATAAATATAAAATAAAAAATAGGTAGGTAATCTGTGTGAGGATGCAAAGCTTCACGTTTTTTGTGGTCTGCATGTAAAAACTATGGCTACGAATCACGTATTTCAAAAATATATGACGTAAACGTAACTATTTGAAGAAAATTTGATGAATCTTGAAGCTTCTAGCCGTAAAAAAGGGGTCAATATGACAGTTTATATGAAGTATATAATATATATACCACCGATCTCTATGATTTTTTCAGACAACAATATATGCTATATACGAAAGCATTTTGTGAAATTTGAAGCTTCTAACTGTTAAAACGGGGCAGAAATTGCGCAAAGTTTCTTATCTGAACAATCGGTTGTATGAGATATATACTATGTATATCACCGATCTCAATGATTTTTTCAGACATCAATATATGCTATACACGTAAGCAGTTGGTGAAATTTGAAGCTTCTAGCTGTTAAAATGGGGTAGAAATTGCGAAAAGTTTCTTATCTGAACAATCGGTTGTATGAGATATATACTATATATAGAACCGATCTCTATGATTTTTTCAGACAACAATATATGCTATATACCTAAGCAATCAGTGAAATTTGAAGCTTATAGCTGTTAAAATGGGGTAGAAATTGCGAAAAGTTTCTTATCTGAACAATCGGTTGTATGAGATATATACTATATATACAACCGATCTCTATGATTTTTTCAGACAACAATATATGCTATATACGTAAGCAATCGGTGAAATTTGAAGCTTATAGCTGTTAAAATGGGGCAGAAATTGCGAAAAGTTTCTTATCTGAACAATCGGTTGTATGAGATATATACTATATATACAACCGATCTCTATGATTTTTTCAGACAACAATATATGCTATATAAGTAAATATTCGGTGAAATTTGAAGCTTCTAGCTGTTAAAATGGGGCTAAAATTTGCGAAAATATATATATATATACTATATATATATACTATATATACCACCATATATATACTATATATACCACCATATATATACTATATATACTTACTTACTTACTTAATTGGCGCTTAACCGTCTAAACGGTTATGGCCGTCCAACAAGGCGCGCCAGTCGCTCCTTCGCTCCGCCAACCGGCGCCAATTGGTCACACCAAGGGAGTTTAAATCGTTTTCCACCTGGTCCTTCCAACGGAGTGGGGGCCGCCCTCTACCTCTGCTTCCATAGGCGGGTTCCGATAGAAACACTTTCCTGGCCGGAGCATCATCTTTCATTCGCATAACATGGCCTAGCCAGCGCAGCCGCTGCGTTTTAATTCGCTGGACTATGTTGATGTCTGCGTATAGCTCGTACAGCTCATCATTAAATCTTCTTCGGTACTCGCCATCGCCAACGCGTAGAGGTCCATAAATCTTTCGAAGAACTTTTCTCTCGAACACTCCCAAAGCCGCTTCATCTGCTGTTGTCATGGTCCATGCTTCTGCCCCATATAGCAGGACGGGTACGATAAGTGACTTGTAGAGTATGATTTTCGTTCGCCGAGAGAGGACTTTACTTTTCAATTGCCTACCTAGTCCAAAGTAGCATTTATTGGCAAGATTGATTCTTCGCTGGATTTCAGTGCTGATGTTGTTGCTAATGTTGATGCTGGTTCCCAAATAAACGAAGTCTTTTACTATTTCGAAATTATGGCTGCCAACAGTAGCGTGGTTGCCAAGGCGCATATGCGCTGACTCTTTGCTCGATGACAGCAGGTACTTCGTTTTGTCCTCATTCACCATCAAACCCATCTTTACCGCTTCTTTTTCCAGCTTGGAGTAAGCAGAACTAACAGCGCGGGTGTTTAGGCCGATGATATCAATGTCATCAGCATATGCCAGTAATTGCACGCTTTTATAGTATATTGTTCCAGTGCGGTTAAGTTCTGCAGCTAGTATAATTTTCTCCAGCATCAAATTAAAGAAATCGCACGATAGGGGGTCACCCTGTCTGAAACCTCGTTTAGTTTCGAACGGCTCGGAGAGGTCCTTCCCAATTCTGACTGAGCTGATGGTGTTGCTCAACGTCATTTTGCACAGCCGTATAAGTTTTGCGGGGAAACCAAATTCAGACATAGCGGCATATAGGCAGCTCCTTTTCGTGCTGTCGAAGGCGGCTTTAAAGTCGACGAAGAGGTGATGTGTGTCGATTCTCTTTTCACGGGTTTTTTCCAAGATTTGGCGCATTGTGAAAATCTGGTCGATGGTAGATTTACCAGGTCTGAAGCCGCACTGATAAGGTCCAATCAGCCGGTTCACGGTGGGCTTCAATCTTTCGCACAATACACTTGAAAGGACCTTATATGCGATATTAAGAAGGCTGATTCCACGATAGTTGGTGCATTTTGCAGTATCCCCCTTCTTGTGGACTGGGCAAAGAACACTTAGATTCCAACCGTCGGGCATGCTTTCGTCCGCCCATATTTTGCTAAGAAGCTGCTGCATGCGCCTTACCAACTCCTCGCCGCCGAACTTGAATAGCTCCGCAGGCAATCCATCAGCGCCCACGGCTTTGTTGTTTTTCAATCTGGTTATTGCTATTCTAACTTCGTCATAATCGGGCGGGGGGACATATATTCCATCATCATCGATTGCGGGATCGGGTTCTTCATCTCTGCGCGGTGAATTGCTGCCTCCATTTAGGAGAGCAGAGAAGTGTTCCCTCCATAATCTAAGCACTCTCTGGACATCAGTTACAAGGTCGCCGTTTTCATTCCTACAGGAGTTTGCCCCGGTCTTAAAACCTTCCGTCTGTCGCCGTATTTTTTGGTAGAATTTTCGGGCGTTATTCCTGGTGGCTAGCAGCTCAAGCTCCTCGCACTCACGCCTTTCTGCTTCTGCTTTTTTCTTCCTGAAAAGGCGTCTCGCTTCCCTTTTCAACTCACGATAGCGTTCACACACTCCTCTTGTCGCGCTCGCTTTTAACGTAGCCCTGTAGGCAGCGTCTTTTCTTTCGGTTGCAACGCGGCATTCTTCATCATACCAGTTGTTTTTTCGTGGCCGCCGGTAACCAATTTTTTCCTCGGCGGCAGTATGAAGTGCTTTGGAGATATGCTCCCACTGCTCCTGTATTCCTTCAGGATGAGTTGTGCCCTCAGAGAGCAGGTGTGAGAGTCGAGTTGCGAAATCATTGGCAGTCTGTTGTGATTGAAGCTTTTCGACGTCTAGCTTTCCTTGTGTTTTTTGTTCCTTGTTTTTAGCCGCGTTGAGGCGGGTGCGTATTTTGGCTGCAACGAGATAATGGTCCGAATCGATGTTAGGTCCTCGGATCGTTCGCACATCTAAAACACTGGAGGCATGCCGTCCGTCTATCACAACGTGATCGATCTGATTGCGAGTATTTCGATCAGGAGACAGCCATGTAGCTTGATGTATCTTTTTATGCATGAACCTTGTGCTTGATATGACCATGTTTCGAGCACCGGCAAAGTCAATCAGCCTCAGTCCGTTAGGAGAAGTTTCATTGTGTAGGCTGAACTTTCCGACTGTAGGGCCAAAAACACCTTCTTTGCCCACCCTGGCGTTAAAGTCGCCAAGCACGACTTTTATATCATGACGGGGGCAGCGCTCATATGTGCGTTCTAATTGTTCATAAAAAGTGTCTTTCACCTCATCGTCTTTCTCCTCTGTCGGCGCATGGGCGCAGATGAATGATATATTAAAAAATTTTGCTTTTATTCGAATAGCGGCGAGACGCTCGTCCACAGGCGTGAACGCCAGCACTTGGCGACAAAGTCTCTCTCCCACCACGAATCCGACGCCGAAACTGCGCTTATTCGCATGGCCACTCCAATATATGTCACAGTTTTTGATCTTCTTTCTTCCTTGCTTCGTCCAACGCATTTCTTGGATGGCGGTGATGTCAGATTTTGCTTTGACGAGGACATCAACCAGCCGGGCATCTGCACCAATCCCATTCAGGGAGCGGACGTTCCAGGTGCATGCCCTCAATTCATTGTCCTTCAAACGTTTGCCATGGTCGTCATCAATAGAGAGTGTATTTATCCGAGGCTTGTTGTTATATTTCACCATATATATGCTATATATACGACCGATCTCATAAATTTTTTCAGGCAACAATATGTTCAATATACGAAAGTATATGGTGAAGTTTGAAGCTTCAATCTGTTAAATTGGGTAAGATATTACAAAAATCCTCTTTTTCTGAAAAATCGGTTGTATGGAGGATATATGCTATAGTGGTCCGATCCGGTCGGTTCCGACAAATGTCTAATCGGACACCCAAATACACCTGCTCACCAAATTTTATCAAGATATCTCAAAAATTGAGGGACTAGTTTGCATACAAACAGACAGACGGACAGACGGACAGAAGGACATGGCTAAAACAACTCAGCTCTTCAACCTGATTATTTCGGTATACTTAATGGTGGGTCTATCTATTTTCCTTTAAGGACTTACAATTTTCGGTTTCGTGACGAAATTAATATACCATTTCATTTTCATGAAAGGTATAAAAACAGGTAGGTACTTTGTGTGAGGATGCAAAGTTTCAGGTTTTTTGTGGTCTGCGTGTAAAAACTATGACTACGAATCACGTATTTCAAAAATATATGACGAAAACGTAACTATTTGATGAAATTTGATGAATTTTGAAGATTCTAGCCGTAAAAAAGGGGTCAAAATGACAGTTTATATGAAGTATATAATATATATACGACCGATCTCTATGATTTTTTCAGACAACAATATATGCTATATACGTAAGCATTTTGTGAAATTTGAAGCTTCTAACTGTTAAAACGGGGCAGAAATTGCGCAAAGTTTCTTATCTGAACAATCGGTTGTATGAGATATATACTATATATAGAACCGATCTCTATGATTTTTTCAGACAACAATACATGCTATATACGTAAGCAATCAGTGAAATTTGAAGCTTATAGCTGTTAAAATGGGGTAGAAATTGCGAAAAGTTTCTTATCTGAACAATCGGTTGTATGAGATATATACTATATATACAACCGATCTCTATGATTTTTTCAGACAACAATATATGCTATATACGTAAGCAATCAGTGAAATTTGAAGCTTATAGCTGTTAAAATGGGGTAGAAATTGCGAAAAGTTTCTTATCTGAACAATCGGTTTTATGAGATATATACTATATATAGAACCGATCTCTATGATTTTTTCAGACAACAATACATGCTATATACGTAAGCAATCAGTGAAATTTGAAGCTTATAGCTGTTAAAATGGGGTAGAAATTGCGAAAAGTTTCTTATCTGAACAATCGGTTTTATGAGATATATACTATATATAGAACCGATCTCTATGATTTTTTCAGACAACAATACATGCTATCTACGTAAGCAATCAGTGAAATTTGAAGCTTATAGCTGTTAAAATGAGGTAGAAATTGCGAAAAGTTTCTTATCTGAACAATCGGTTGTATGAGATATATACTATATATACAACCGATCTCTATGATTTTTTCAGACAACAATATATGCTATATACGTAAGCAATCGGTGAAATTTGAAGCTTATAGCTGTTAAAATGGAGTAGAAATTGCGAAAAGTTTCTTATCTGAACAATCGGTTGTATGAGATATATACTATATATACAACCGATCTCTATGATTTTTTCAGACAACAATATATGCTATATAAGTAAATATTCGGTGAAATTTGAAGCTTCTAGCTGTTAAAATGGGGCTAAAATTTGCGAAAATATATATATATATACTATATATATATGCTATATATACCACCATATATATACTATATATACCACCGATCTTTATGATTTTTTCAGACAACAATATATGCTATATGCGTAAGCATTCGCTGAAATTTGAAGCCTCTAGCTCTTAAAATAGGGCAGTAATTACGAAAAGTTCCTTATCTGAACAATCGGTTGTGGGGGATATATACTATATATACGACCGATCTCATAAATTTTTTCAGGCAACAATATGTTCTATATACGAAAGTATATGGTGAAGTTTGAAGCTTCAATCTGTTAAATTGGGTAAGATATTACAAAAATCCTCTTTTTCTGAAAAATCGGTTGTATGGAGGATATATGCTATAGTGGTCCGATCCGGTCGGTTCCGACAAATGTCTAATCGGACACCCAAATACACCTGCTCACCAAATTTTATCAAGATATCTCAAAAATTGAGGGACTAGTTTGCATACAAACAGACAGACGGACAGACGGACAGACGGACATGGCTAAAACAACTCAGCTCTTCAACCTGATTATTTCGGTATACTTAATGGTGGGTCTGTCTATTTTCCTTTAAGGACTTACAATTTTCGGTTTCGTGACGAAATTAATATACCATTTCATTTTCATGAAAGGTATAAAAACAGGTAGGTACTTTGTGTGAGGATGCAAA
This sequence comes from Eurosta solidaginis, assembly GCF_040869045.1. Lineage (NCBI taxonomy): Eukaryota > Metazoa > Arthropoda > Insecta > Diptera > Tephritidae > Eurosta > Eurosta solidaginis. Next base: position 178,145,813 of record NC_090320.1, read on the forward strand.
GTTTCTGGTTTTTTGTGGTCTGCGTGTAAAAACTATGACTACGAATCACGTATTTCAAAAATATATGACGAAAACGTAACTATTTGATGAAATTTGATGAATTTTGAAGATTCTAGCCGTAAAAAAGGGGTCAAAATGACAGTTTATATGAAGTATATAATATATATACGACCGATCTCTATGATTTTTTCAGACAACAATATATGCTATATACGTAAGCAATCGGTGAAATTTGAAGCTTATAGCTGTTAAAATGGAGTAGAAATTGCGAAAAGTTTCTTATCTGAACAATCGGTTGTATGAGATATATACTATGTGTACCACCGATCTCAATGATTTTTTCAGACATCAATATATGCTATACACGTAAGCAGTTGGTGAAATTTGAAGCTTCTAGCTGTTAAAATGGGGTAGAAATTGCGAAAAGTTTCTTATCTGAACAATCGGTTTTATGAGATATATACTATATATAGAACCGATCTCTATGATTTTTTCAGACAACAATATATGCTATATACGTAAGCAATCAGTGAAATTTGAAGCTTATAGCTGTTAAAATGGGGTAGAAATTGCGAAAAGTTTCTTATCTGAACAATCGGTTGTATGAGATATATACTATATATAAAACCGATCTCTATGATTTTTTCAGACAACAATATATGCTATATACGTAAGCAATCGGTGAAATTTGAAGCTTATAGCTGTTAAAATGGAGTAGAAATTGCGAAAAGTTTCTTATCTGAACAATCGGTTGTATGAGATATATACTATATATACAACCGATCTCTATGATTTTTTCAGACAACAATATATGCTATATAAGTAAATATTCGGTGAAATTTGAAGCTTCTAGCTGTTAAAATGGGGCTAAAATTTGCGAAAATATATATATATATACTATATATGTATACTATATATACCACCATATATATACTATATATACCACCGATCTTCATGATTTTTTCAGACAACAATATATGCTATATACGTAAGCATTCGCTGAAATTTGAAGCCTCTAGCTCTTAAAATAGGGCAGTAATTACGAAAAGTTCCTTATCTGAACAATCGGTTGTGGGGGATATATACTATATATACGACCGATCTCATAAATTTTTTCAGGCAACAATATGTTCAATATACGAAAGTATATGGTGAAGGTTGAAGCTTCAATCTGTTAAATTGGGTAAGATATTACAAAAATCCTCTTTTTCTGAAAAATCGGTTGTATGGAGGATATATGCTATAGTGGTCCGATCCGGTCGGTTCCGACAAATGTTTAATCGGACACCCAAATACACCTGCTCACCAAATTTTATCAAGATATCTCAAAAATTGAGGGACTAGTTTGCATACAAACAGACAGACGGACAAACGGACAGACGGACAGACGGACAGACGGACATGGCTAAAACAACTCAGCTCTTCAACCTGATTATTTCGGTATACTTAATGGTGGGTCTATCTATTTTCCTTTAAGGCCTTACAATTTCCGGTTTCGTGACGAAATTAATATACCATTTCATTTTCATGAAAGGTATAAAAATTATACCAAGATCGTTGGTTTCATATACAGTATCTAGTAAAGAGTCCCTAATGATATAGGATGTAGGTAAGACATTGTGAATTTTCGCGTAAGTAACCTATACCACTACTTTATATTCAAAGAAAGGCGTGAATTCATACACCAGATGTGCAGTTTATCAATGAAAGCTTGGACCTTAATTATATCGCTAATTTACTTCCAACTTGTTTTGTTAAATATCAATTTAAATGCAAATGTAATTGGCATAATCATATTTTTGATATGCATCACCATCTATCGACAAAACTGGAACAAAATCTACACACATATGAGCAAGGTGATCAGGTTCAGGTCCAAAAGTCGGTCTGGCCACTCATCACATTTATATTATACATTATCTTGTCGAAACACCTATCTTAGCTTCATTTCCTTTCTAGCATACTACTTCTCGTATAATTCTGTTATGATACTGCCTGCGGTGGGGAGTCTCGGCGGTATGCAGGCAAGCTTGTTAACCCACGCTAGCTCATCGGATGGGGGGGTCTTTTCCATCTCACCCGCAATACTCGTAAACAAACTGTATGCTTTGTGGATAGTAATAGCGGAAAGAAAGAAAGAAAAGAGGAGACCTGCGATGTCAGCTGGAGTCTGCCATCCCACTTCTACGCAGCGTACGTAGCCTTGGGCTCCGCTATGACTCCGTATCCCGAGCGAAGCCCCCTTTGCCTGACATTTGCCCATCCGTTAATTGTCCACTACGCCCCTCTTACGCCCTTGTGCAACACCCACACCAAACAACAGTGTATCTTATCTAAGCATCATGGTATCTTAACCCGCTGAACAAAAAAGATAAGACATCCGAAAAAAGCAGAGCCAAAGTAGTTTCTTCAAAACGTTATAAAGGCATTCACATTCTTTTATTTATTAGCATATCTGCACTTAGGCCTGCTGATGAACCAAAAAAACCAACTTAACTTCAAAAATTCCAAAAATATTAAATCTTAAACTTTCGTTAGTGGTGGAAACTTCAAAATGCGCAAGGTTTCAATTCAAAAAAATTAACAGAAAGAAATAGATAGGACGTTACAGGGCCTACCAAAAGAATGTAATTCACAAAGATTATAAAAAAAAATAAATAACCCCTTCATTTTCGGTAATGGTTCTAGCACCACGGCCGCCGCTGTTGGGTTTTTAATCCCCAAACTAATCCCTCGCTTGGTATTCCAACAGGCAGCAAAAAAAAAACGTATTGTGACGAATATTAGTGACACTAATGGTGTTTTCTTTTCTACACGAAAATGTCGCCTTCACGCCAACCCTTCAAAAAGTTGTGTTCCGTTGTAAAATCAGCTTAGCCTCAATAGAGGGCATCATTATCTTTTCTCAACAACATACCCCCAAAAATGGCCAAAAATGCAACATTACTTGCCCTCGCTGCCATTGACGGTGCAGAAAACAGCCCGGTCAATTAGCTGATGAATCACACGAAGCTGAAGCGAATGCTATATATGAGCCGTTTATTTTGAAAGTGGCATAAGTCATTTCATGTCGTTTAGGTTCAGTGGTAATTTGTTTGTATCTCTCCTCGCCTCCAGTTTTTTAGAGTCCAATATCCAAAAGATGCAATTCTTATTATTATTTTATAATTGTAGAACCATCTATATATGCATTCGTTCAAAAATAACAATGCATTTAAGACCATGAGTTGGAAATGACTTATACCACTTTCAAAATAAACGGCTCATATGTACATATGTGTCGCATCATGCCTCACTCAAAAGCAATTTGCGATCACAGTTGACAGCGAACAACCACACGAACTGCATTTTTTTGTAAAAATGGTTACAATTTTGGTTCTTTTCAAGTCATGCAAGGTGCCACTGAACATTTTAAGTGGCTATAATTTCACAAGGCGCAGTGAGAATCTTAAAAATGTTTGCGGCTGAAAGTGGCGACATTTTCGTGTAGAAAAGAAATCACCATAAGTCATACTTATATACATCACTACTCTGAGGCTAAGTAAATGAAGTCACAACAACAATAAAGCAGGCAGTCACTTGTATCTATATAAACGAATCAATCATTATGTCTACACATACATATGTACTTACACGAAACGGAAAACAGACGCACAAACACATGCATATATGTTATCTGAGATGCTCACAAAAGCAAGCAATTATCTGTGGAAGTGTCACTCACATATACACGCGCATATAAGAAGCTATCCCTATAGGGCGAATAGCGCATCGGAAGCGCTTAAGAAGCGTTTCGTAGATGCGTTAAAGCGCATCGCTCTTGTTTCACATACCGCATCTTTTACCATTGGCATGTCATTGGAAATTGGTGCATCACTTTCGTGTGAATTTTGCGCAGATAATACGCTTCCCGAGATGCTTGAAAGAGGCGCTTGTACCTGCCTATTAATAATGCAGGAGTGATGTGCATCGACTACGCGACTAATACTGCGGAATAGAGGCGCATCTAAGAATGCGAAGGATATATGCATCGAATATGCATCTAACTATGCTGGAGTGAAGCGCACTAAATGCGCGACTAATACTGCGGTGTTGAGGCACATCATTTTGTTGAACTAAAATCAAAATTTTACTTGCTGTGGGCAATGATAATGTAAATGTGCTAAATCGTCAGCTTTTACAAAAAATGTGCTAAGTCAACCTGTCAATCTGAATTAATCTGTATCAATCTGAATTAATAGTCATTTCTTTGTGTGTGCATTTGATTTATTTATTTAATTCATTCAGTCTAAAAGTACATGCTTTGTTGTTGTTGTTATATTAACGATAAAGACACTCCCCGAAGGCTTTGGGGAGTGTTACCGATGTTGATTGCCCTTTGCCGGATATAGACCACATTAAACTTTCTAGGCCATCCCGCCCTCCTCACCCCTAGTTCCATGAGGAACTTGGGGTCACCAGAGCCTCGGCTGTCAGTGAAACAGGATTCGCCACGGTTAGGTGAGTTGACAATTGGGTTGGAGAAGCTATATATTGTGCTGGCAACCCCTTGAGAGGGCGAACACAACCCCTTGAAATTGGATTTACCCAATTGAGACATGCCTTTGGTGTATGATAAATGCTTTGCGGTGACTATAATCTACTTCAATTCTTACATGTCGATAACTACATGCTTTCTTACAGACTACTTAAAAATATAAAACAATTCAAGCTTAAACTTATATAAGCTGTTATTAAAATTAATAACAATACTGAATCGATTTGCTAGATGTATAGTACTAGTTATAGGTTCATTCATAGCATAATTCGTTGTATGAGTTATTTCGATAAATAATCTATTATGCCGAAGATCACGCAGTGGAATATATGGAATGAATAAAGTAGATAAATCAGAGCAATTCGTGCTAAAGTTTATTGCATTATAGGCAAGCGTGAGTGAGATAAAAGTTCTTCTGTAATGCAAGGCCTGAAGACCAATCAATTTGTGACTGCTGGTATATGATGGGAGGCCGGCTGGCCAGGAAGCATACGTAAAGCAATTTTGTAAAATTTTTTGGAACTTTCTCAATTTTATAGGAGTTAGATTCATAGAAAGGATTCCATATTATTGAGCAATATTCAATACCACTTCTGACCAAGGATATATAAAGTGCCTTCAACGTCATAGGGTCCTTAAAGTCACTGGTGTTTCGTCTACTGAACCCAACCATTACAACAAATTTTGTAACAACGAAATCAATGTGACTAGAAAAAGAGTATTTGGAGTCAAAAATTACACCCAAGTCTTAACTCTCTTGACAACGATTACGAGATTTAGCATTTAGTTTGTAGATAAAGTATGCGGCAGTTGTCTTTATGGAATAAGACACAACACAGCATTTGTTTGAATTTAAAAATAAGTTATTGCCTGCGCACCATTCTGCAAAAGAGTCCAGATCAGAATCGTTAGAAATAAAATAAATAAATAATTGTAAGGCGCGATAACCTCCGAAGAGATTTTTGACCGAGTTTCTCTTGCAATTTACGTTGTGCTCTTTTTTTTAATTTTTCCTAAAAATTGGCAGGACCGGACCTACTTGTTTTATGCCGACTGCGAACGGCATCTGCGAGGCAGACGAACTTTCACTGAGAGCTGTTCATGGCAGAAATACATTCGGAGTGCTGGCCAAACATGGCCGAGGGCCGACACCGCTTAGAAAAATTGTTTCTAATTGAAAAACCTTATTTCTAAAATTTTGATGTTGCTTTGCCCGGGGTGTGAACCCAGGGCATTCGGTGTGGTATGCGGAGCACGTTACCATCACACCACGGTGGCCGCCAATAGTTAGAAATAGTTTAATAAATAAATAGAATTTTTTGTGAAATATATAGTTTTAGTGTTATATTTCAATCATTAAAGGGGAGGAGTGATGGAGAAACCTATTGAGTAAAAAGTTAAATCAGGAGAAAAAATTTGTTATGAGTGAGAAAATTGTGCTAAGTCATAAAATAGCTGATGGGTTAGCATACATGATTTTTATTTATCTTTTTCAAAGCTTCTACACTCAAAAGTATTACAACTAAGGTAACCTCACTCACAGTTTTGAAAAAAAGGTTATTTCAAAAATTAGTCAGTTTTTTTCGTCTCCTGTAAAATGCGAAAAAGTGACTTAGCACATTTTCACATTAAGCTAACGATATAAGATATTATGTAGGTACATATATATGTGTACATATATGTTTCAAAATAAATTTTTTTTTCATAAGCTCGCTGGTATTCATCTTAAAATAGGGACGTTTTCATTACATTACATTAACGTTTATATATGGTTAACTTAAAAATGGTAAAAAGGTGATTAAAGTTGACTTTTACATACAAAATAAATACTTCTAGCTTTAGATATGCTTTGAAAATTATCAGGATTGGTTGGATTTGTTTCTATACATTTTGTTTTTCACGGATCGGATCCCCTTCCGCATTTCACTGTCAAATTTGAAAAAATCCATATCGGGATCTTGAACTGCACCTGTTATATGATAGGAAGGTACATATATAATAATACTTCGATATTGAGTATATATTTGTGCAAATATCTTACGAAAAACAATTTCGTTGAAAAATGTAAGAGATTTGATTGAAAATCTTGGGTGACCACCATCCCAATTAATGAAAGGCATAGTAGATTCAGCCAATAAGAAAGGAAATTTTTTCTTATCGGAGTAACACCTACAGTATTGCGTACGTATGTGACCTGAAATTATAATAAATACATAACAAGTTAATAGTTCTGATATGAAAAGGTAAACGTTAAGCAATACCAATTCGTCTTGAGGGTACTGCGATAAAATATTGTCTGCATACTTAATCTCTTCAATGGTTTTGAACGTCAAAATGGTAAAATTTGATGTTTTTGGTAAGACCTTCTGAACTAGTTTTCGACAATCACACCTTGGCTTGCTTTACTTTTTTTATTGTTGATGCATCTGTTTTTAATTGTGAGATATCTGCTCTTAGCTCTTCCAGGAACTTATTTTGCTCCTCGTTATAAAGTTCTGCCAAAAGAAGTATACAATTTTAGTAAAAATTAGGTAGTGGAATAAAAAGGACCGTAATGATACTTACCAAGTTTTGCACATTTTGCTTTTAACTGATTGTTCTCATCATATAAATTGCACAACATTTCCTTTTGCGCTGCCTTCGTTAAAAAATTCTTCTTCATGCCCTTCATTCTTCAAGTGGTCACCCTTTTTTAGAAATAATGTAAAATTGGTACAATGACTGCCCTCTCCCCTATTGGGAAAAAATACATTTGCTAATCAAGTTTGTGATTGGAAATATTTCTTCATTATCACTGAGATTGCTTATATATGCAGACCCTAAAGACGACATTGAGTCCACAGGTTCAGTGAAAAAACTACTTTTATTAAGAAAAACTCTTCCTACAATATATTCTTGACCTGTCTCATCTTTGAAAGAACCACAAATTTTTATAGGCACAAATAGTTTGAAGTAGCAATAACAATCAGGTGCATCGATACTCAAAAAGAATTCGTTGAAGTTGTAACTTGAATATAAAGGGGAATTTTAGTAGGCAAACCTATGAGAAACTATTTTCTTCCCCATGCCGATTGTATCTTTAATTGATACTTCGTTTCGTTCATTAATTCTATTACAAATTTGTTGTAATATAAAGTTAGGCTTTCGGCAATCTTTTATAAGTACTTGGAGATATTTTTGGGTTTTGTTAATAGCCTTATAAGTTCATCTTAACTTTCTGGTTAATTATTGAGCTCAAGGCCGCAAGGATAAATAAAACACCATGTATTTTGTGGTATTATAATTTATATAATTGGTCGATATTTCGGTTTCAATCTGAAACCATCATCAGGACTAAAAAAAGCACAAAATATAATAACAAATATTAGGCAAACATAAAAATAGCAGGTGGATATTTTGCATATGGACACATTTCATAAACAAATACAACTTACACCATTGTTTACTATATAGTTTGGCAGCTTAATTCGAGGTTATGTTGCGAATAGAGTGGAAGGCACTCGCAGGCCGTGAAAATAGGCACTCGAATGGAGTGGAATGAAGAACAGTAGGAAGACCAGAGTTGCATTTGATCAATCATTGCATCAATATTAAAGATAAATTTAGAAAAAATAGTTAAATACTTTAATATAAGCAAACATTTTCTTTCAATTACTGCAATTAAGATGCTGTATATTCCAAAATTATAACATTTTATGTCTGTTTAAAAATTTAACTTCAATTTCCCTAAGATTTCCGTAATATGGCCATTAGTGATGTTTGTGTGTGTGTGCAAATTTTGAGCGATCAGCTTTTAGTTGCGCTACTTGGTAAAGTTTACAATGACTTACGCAAATCAATGTACTTGATCGACTGATCATATGTTCGAACAGATGAATGAACAAAGACAAAACAGGAGAAAAGGTAAACAAAATTAAAGTACAGTAAGTATAAACAAATTTTCTTAAAGCATGTACAGTCAAGTATAAACAAAATTAACAATATATGTAACAACAAACAATAAGAACAAATTTCAAATATATGGTATATGTTGGGACAACTAAACAAAAATTAAGGACAAGGATTTCCGGACACAGGTCTAACATCAAGTTAAGGAACAATGTCTCGGACAATAAGACGGTCTTTTCATCCCATTGCAATGATACTGGACATTCCCTGATTTTGAAAATGTCATCATTCTGGACAAGGAAAAATTTTATAAGAAACGTTTTATTTTAGAAATGCTACATATTATGAACACCCCTAATGAGAAGCGAATGAATTATAAATCTGACACAGAAGGCTGTGCGCACGTCTATCGAAATTTAGTGCTGAAACAACAACAACATACAATGTAAGTTGAGCAGTGTTCATTAAACGACGGCGAATATCCCGCTACCCACATATTTGGCGACAACAACAAAATAGCAAGAAGATGATTTGAAATTTGTTCTTATTGTTTGTTGTTACATATATTGTTAATTTTGTTTATACTTGACTGGACATGCTTTAAGAAAATTTGTTTATACTTACTGTACTTTAATTTTGTTTACCTTTTCTCCTGTTTTGTCTTTGTTCATTCATCTGTTCGAACATATGATCAGTCGATCAAGTACATTGATTTGTGTAAGTTGTATTTGTTTATGAAATACATATGTCTATATGCAAAATATCCACCTGCTATTTTTATGTTTGCCTAATGTTTGTTATTATATTTTGTGTTTTTTTTTGGCCTGATGATGGTTTCAGATTGAAACGGAAATATCGACCAATTATATAAATTATAATACCACAAAATACATGGTGTTTTATTTATCCTTGCGGCCTTGTACTTGGAGATAGTTTTCATACTTGTAGGCTGAAAAAGAATTAACATTTCCAAACACTTGTACACACCTTGCAATATGAAGCAGATTATGCACATTATAGCTTACTTTGTTTTCGCAATAAATATATTGAAAATTATGAACAAATACCTCTAACATACTTTACACACAATCTAAATTAGATTGACATTTAGTAGATGAAATCAGTATATAAGAAGCATGAAGTAGAAGGAAATGTGTGTACAAGGTATCACATAGAAATTTTTTAAAAAGAACAGGCCCTATATATAGAACTACTAGCCTAAACACTGTAGCCTTCCAGCGGCAGAGCTCATTGAAGGAACGCGGTTTCCTTTGGAATGCAGTTTCTTAAAGTTAAGAAAAAATTATCCATATCGTGTTTTCTTTATTTTGAAATCTTCTTAATCTTTCCACTACATAGTTTATCATTCCATATCAAAAGTAGCATTTTTCTAACAACCCCCAAGTCAATAAGATGCATCACGTCCAAAGGGAACTGAATGATCATTCTAATATTTAACTTTTCTAAAATATGTTCATTGTGTATAAACATTTTTAAATGGAATTGTGGGTCCCTTCTTGCCTCGTCCGTTCTTAAGCACTCAACTGTTGCGCTATATGTCAAGCGTTTCTTTTTTTGTACAGTTTGTTGTGTGCAATTGGAATATTCACTTTTTTGCATAGCCTGTTGAGTGCACTTGGAACATCCACTGGCAGAAGTATGACCTACTGTTCCGCTAACGAAAGCGCGAGCGGGAGCATCGCATATAATTGCTCGTAACTTAATGAAAACTGTGGAGCATCCCAACTCAATACCTCTTTCCTGTAATACCAAAAACTCCTGGACTAAATCAAATAGGAAATTGTTAATATCTTCAGGTTTTTTTCCCAATGTAACACCCAAATAAAAATGGGGATATATTGGTGTGGTTTGCTACTGATCCAAGAATTGGCCATAAGGAATTCGATGAACTTTTATATAGAGGAAGCCCATCAATACCAATATCTAATTCTAAAATGTTTTGACCCAGAGGAACTTCCAACTGTAAACATTTTTTAATGCCCTGCTCTAAACCATAATGAAAATATTCTCCAGGTTTCACTTGAATCGTACAAATCGCTTGTTTCTCGAAGAGACCACTTGTCGAAATGGGGACATTAAGACCAGATTTGTTTAACAAATTAAGCATATCATTAGCAGCAGCTCATCTAATTCTATGCTTCACCATCCATTCTTTAAATCCCGAAATAATATCGAATGACGGTTGCATTAAAGGCATAGGAATCCTCTCGTATTCTGGATTTTCCGGAACAACAATTTGATGGACTTCGACATTTTTGGTATCGTTGCATAAGTTAGAGCGATTTGGTGAATCTTTCGGGGCTTCCTCGTCAACAGTTTTCAAACCATTCAGTTCTTTGGCTAAAAGCCGTTTAAAATGTCTTTTGCTATAGCTCAAAAGCGCATAACTCATTTTACCTTTAAAACATGGAAAGTTCCCACTTCTATATTGTATTCAATGCAATGAGTTTACTGCCAAGTGAATATCTATCTACAAGATGTAAAATGACTATAGCAAATGGGATATATTTATACCTAATTTATACTTCAACCGAAATACACTGTACTCACCTTAAAAACGCCAAGCCAACAAAAATTGGGAACAATCTGGAAAGTTCCCACTTCTATATTGTATTCAATGCAATCCAAACCAACGTGAATTTGAGAATTTAAACTTTATTTAATACTTTGTATATTAATTAATAACCACACGTATTTCATTGAAATATTTAAATTTATTTACCCATTTTTATTAGTTTATTTATTCTGCAAGTCGCAAGAAACACGCACGTGTAGAAAACTGAATTTCTCAACGCAAAAAATGAAAACAAAATGACAGAAACACATGTTTGTTTGAGTACGCTCCAAATAAGCGCTTGCTGATTTTCTGCGCATAAGGTAGCGTATACGAAGCACTTTGCAGTAATCGTTTGGTTCAAAAAAGCCGACGACAAACGACACAACCAAGTGTCAATTTTTCAGCGTGTTTGGAAGTGAAAACGTAGCGCTTGAATAAATTTTGCTGGGTATACACGTGCATCTGTAGTTATAATTTTAAAGCAGTCACTAAGTAAATTCTGGAAACGCCTAGAAGTATGGAACGAGGAAATCGAAAAGTATAAAGGAGCGCAATCTGAGCACTCAGAATCAGTTTGATTTAAGCACGCTATCTGTCGAGCAATAGAAGTGTTATTTTGAAAGTAGTCTAATAAAGACCATTTTGCATTATCGAATATTGGAGTTATTTATTCAACAGTTTAGTGATTCGAACGTTAGCAGAAGGTTACAAATAAAAGGAGTTGCAGTAAATTCGTTACAATTGGTGTCAGAAGAGGAATTGTTGAATAAATTCCAGAGGAAAACAAGGACATGGCAAAGTTAAGTGAATTGAATATCCAGCAACTGAAGAAGGAGTTGGAGAGCCGTGGATTGAATACTACCGGCATTAAACTCGAACGACTACGAGAGGCAATGGAATTAGAAGGAATTGACGTGGAAGAGTATGTCTTTCATCTTGATGGCGATGAGACAACAAAATTGGAGGAGAAAAATGAAACACTGCAGACAATGGCGAACACAGACCTGAACATCATATTGGCTGCTATATCGGCACAAATGTCCGAAATGTCATCACAAATATCCACCAACACGTCATCGCAACTGGAATCGCAGGAGACACGCATAACGTCAAAGATGGAAACTCAACTGGATGAACAGAAAACATATATGACATGTCAGTTGGCTGAGCAGTTGAAAGCACAGGAGGTCCGCATATCATCGCAGCTGGAGGCACAGGAGATAAGGGTATCATCGAAGCTGGATGCCCACGATACAAACATTGTACAGTTTGAGGAAAAAATTGAGGGCCGAGGTGGATGCTTTGAGAGGACGTATCGAGCAGTTGCAACTAAATTTCCCGGCAGTTTCAACGAGTAATCCAAAGGTAAAAACACCATCCTTTGACGGTTCTGTTCCTTTCCAGGTCTCTAAGTTACAATTTGAGAAGACCGAGGCAGTGAACAACTGGAATGCTGAGATAAAGTAGCTGCACTGTTCGCGGCATTGAAAGAGCCTGCAGCTGAAATCTTACAAACTATTCCAGAGGGCGAACGGAACTGTTATGAACCATTGATCGGCGCTCTAGAGAGAGGAGACAGATATACCAAATGGAGTTACTGAACTGCTTCCAGAGGCCTGGTGAAACATTGCAAGAGTTTGCGTCGGATGTTGAAAGGCTGGCACATTTAGCGAATGCGGACGCACCCGTGGAATACACCGAAAGGGTAAAAATCCAGAGCTTTATTAATGGAATACGGGATGTCGAAACGGAGCGAGGGACATACGCAACCCCAAAACCTACATTCGCAGAAACGGTATCACATGCTCTGCTTCAGGAAACAGTTTCGCTTCTGTGTAAGCCAGTTTTCAAAGCACGCCGTGTGGAAGTAGAAAGGCCAGAGTGGGTAGACGCAATATTAGAGGCGCTGAAACGATCGCAAAAGCGGAGTCTAAGAGTTATCAAATGCATCAAATGCGGGAAGCCCGGTCACATTGCACGTCATTGAGATCTTAGTCCTGGTAGTTCCACCTTGGCTGGTCGTAAACGTAAAACTGGACGAGATAAGCAAAAACGGGGCAGATGTAAAGAACGAAAACTTGCCCCAGCTATTGAATGTCCTGTGATATCTATCTCGCAAATTGGAAGAAACTCGAGCAGTCTTACCGTCAAAGGAAATGTGGATGACAAGGAGCGCGTACTGACTGTAGATAGGGGCGCATTTCATTCCTTAATCCGATCTGACTTGGTAAACAGGAGAGTAAAACCGTTACCTGGAGCAAGGTTGCGTACGGTCACAGGCGAGAAGATATATGTGAGAGGGAGAAGTGATATGTGAAGTCTTAATTGGGAAGGTCATGGTTCTACGCAAATTCGTTGTGGCTGAGATTGTTGATGAAGTCATATTGGGAGCGGATTTCTTGGTTGACCGTGACATCAATATCGATATGCTGAGAAGGGTGATGCGTTATAAGAACCAGGATCTGCCACTTAACTTCAGTTTGGAGAAAGGGTGCAGCAGTAATCGATTGCTGGGGAAAGACATTCGAAAAAAACCACAAAAGTCAAAGGCAGCAGATCGGGCAAGGGTTGATGGAATGAATGGGCTAAAGAAATCAATATCAAAGGTACCTGCGATAAAAAAACAGGCATTGATAAACCCTAATGGATGCACTAAAACGAGTGAAAGAATTTTCCAGAAAGAATGCAAGGGTGGTTTCAAGCCAGCGCGCACTACTGTTGTGAAGCGTCAAGACGCTACTGATGATGAAAAGTCAATCCGTCAAGATCAGGCTCTGCGAATTAGTTCTTCAGTGGCCAAACAACAGAGTGTGAGGGAACGGCCCAGGGTGATGAGTAGTAAGATGAAACACAGGTACGACAAGAAAAATAATTCGGAAGGTTTCCGGGAGGGAGATTTGGTACTGCTATACAACGCTCACCGGCGGAAAGGTGTTCCATCCAAATTTTTGTGCAGTTGGGAAGGCCCGTGCAGAGTTGTGAAGAGGATCAGTGATGTCATCTACCGCATACAAACAATTGGGAAACCACGAAATAGAAGGGTGGTTCATTTGGAGAGGCTAGCAGCGGTTAGATCGAGAGATTTGTCTGATCGGGACGATCAAACTTAGGTGGAGGGCAGTGTGACGAATATTAGTGACACTAAGTGATACTCGCATCACTAGTCTGATGCTAAGTAAATGAAGCCACAACAGCAATAAAGCAGGCAGTCACTTGTATCTACATAAACGAATCAATCATTATGTCTACACATATGTACGTACACGCATCGGAGAAGAGACGCATAAACACATGCATTTATGTTATCTGAGATGCTCCCAAAAGTAGGCAATTATCTGTGGAAGTGTCACCCACATATACACGCGCATATGAGAAGCTATACACGTGCATCTGTAGTTATAATTTTATACCAGTAACTAAGTAAGTAAATTCTGGAAACGCCTAGAAGTATGGAACGAGGAAAGTATAAAAGAGCGCAATCTGAGCACTCAGAATCAGTTTGATTTAAGCACGCTATCTGTCGAGCAATAAAAGTGTTAATTTGAAAGTAGTCTAATAAAGACCATTTTGCATTATCGAATATTTTATTTATTCAACACTTTAGTGATTTGAACGTTAGCAGAATGTTGCAAATAAGATGAATTGCAGTAAATTCGTTACAGTATGATAAAAAACATGCAAAAAAATATGTATGTAATACCTAATTATGAGTATAATGTTTATATGCTAGCACTTACCGGTTTATCCCGCGATGACGCACCGCATCCCGGAGAGTAGTGCTAAAATGTTATATATAAATATCCATACATGTGTACATAAGGAATGTTCGTTAAAGGGAAAGATAAGGGAATAATCTGATTTCCAATGCCTAACGTTGGCTGGATCTCAGAGAGGAGTTATTTTGGAAGAACTTGCGTCTTTACTCAAGCGGTTGTGAGCTGAATTACAACAGCCAATGTTCTTTCTGGCTTTAAGGTGGTCAAAAAAAAATTAGTTTAACAAAGAAGAAAAAACGTGAACGAAAGTAGAAGTGAAAAAAAATGATTGAGTGCCTTGCACCTGCCAAAGTGACGGGGAAGATCTATTTGGTTCAACAAGACCTACGTCAAGATTTAAGGTGGGTCAAGTGAAAAAAAAAGAAAGAAGGAGGGGATTGGGAAATCAAAATTTCCGATTACCTCAATAGAAATCTTCCCCCTCCCTGTTTTTTATTTTTTTGTTTGAATATGCAAATTTGCAGCAAAAAAATTTCAAAAACTAAAAATTTTCATAAAGTGCAAAGGAATTCGCAACAAGAATTTAGCTAAATCATAAAAACCGCGAAAAAAAAAAAAAAACTGAATTATAACAAGTAAGGAAGGCTAAGTTCGGGTGTAACCGAACATTACATACTCAGCTGAGAGCTTTGGAGACAAAATACGGGAAAATCACCATGTAGAAAAATGAGCCTAGGGTAATCCTGTAATGTGTCTGTATGACATGGGTATCAAATGGGAGGTATTAAAGAGTATTTTAAAAGGGGGACGCCATTTCGGGATATCGCCATAAGGGTGGACCAGGGGTGACTATAGAATGTGTTTTTACGATATGGGTATCAAGTCAAAGGTGTTGATGAGTATTTTAAAAGGGAGTGGGTCTTAGTTCTATAGGTGGACGCCATGTCGGGATATCGCCATAAATGTGGATCACGGGTGACTCTAGAATGCGTTTGTACGATATGGGTATCAAATGAAAGGTGTTACTGATTATTTAAAAGGGAGTGGGCCTTAGTTCTATAGGTGGACGCCTTTTCGAGATATTGCCATAAAGGTGGACCGGGGGTGATTCTAGAATGTGTTTGTACGATATGGGTATCAAATTAAAAGGGGTGGACGCCTTTGGAGATATCGCCATAAAGGTAGACCAGGGGTGACTATAATGTGTTTGTACGATTTGGGTATCAACTTTAAGGCATTAATGAGGGTGTTAAAAGGGGGTGGCCCCAGTTTTATATGTGAAGGCGTTTTCTAGATATCGAGCAAAATGTGGACCAGGGTGACCCAGAACCTTATCTGTCGGGTACCGCTAATTTATTTATATATGTAATGCCACGAACAGTATTCCTGCCATGATTCCAAGGGCTTTTGATTTCGCCCTACAGAACTTGTAGGAAAATGAACCTATGGTAATCCTGGAATGTGCTTGTATGACATGGGTTTCAAATGAAAGGTGTAACTGATTATTTAAAAGGGAGTGGGCCTTAGTATATAGTATAGGTGGACGCCTTTTCGAGATATTGCCATAAAGGTGGACCGGGGGTGACTCTAGAATGTGTTTGTACGATATGGGTATCAAATGTAAGGTATTAATGAGTATTTTAAAAGGGAGTGTGCTTAGTTCTATACGTGGACGCCTTTGGAGATATCGCCATAAATGTGGACCAGGGGTGACTATAATGTGTTTGTACGACGTGGGCATCAACTTAAAGGCATTAATGAGGGTATTAAAAGGCACTGGCCTCTAGTTGTATATGTGAAGGCGTTTTCGAGATATCGACCAAAATGTGGACCAGGGTGACCCAGAACATCATCTGTAGGCGTGGCTTCAAACCGATTTCGCCCGTTTTCACAGAAAACAGTTATCGTCATAGAATCTATGCCCCTACCAAATTTCACAAGGATTCTAGACAAATAAAATGAAAAAGACGCCCATTTTGAAATTTTCTTTTATTTTTGTATTTTGTTGCACCATATCATTACTGGAGTTGAATGTTGACATAATTTACTTATATACTGTAAAGATATTCAATTTTTTGTTAAAATCTGACTTAAATTTTTTTTTCTAAAGTGGGCGTGTTCGTCATCCGATTTTGCTAGTTTTTATTTAGCACACACATAGGAATAGGAGCAACGTTCCTGCCAAATTTCATCATGATATCTTCAACGACTGCCAAATTACAGGTTGCAAAACTTTTAAATTACCTTCTTTTAAAAGTGTTGGGTGCCACGCCCATTGTCCAAAATTTTACTTATTTTCTATTCTGCGTCATAAGGTCAACCCACCTACCAAGTTTCATCGCTTTATCCGCCTTTGGTAATGAATTATCGCACTTTTTAGGTTTTCCGGTATCGAAAAAGTGGGCGTGGTTGTAGTCCGATTTTTTTCATTTTAAATAGCGATCTGAGATGAGAACCTACATACCAAATTTTATCAAGATACCTCAAAATTTACTCAAGTTATCGTGTTTACGACGGGCGGACGGACGGACATTAGCTAAATAAATTTATTTTTTCGCCCAGATCAAGTCTATATCTATCTCCATTAGTTTATGCCGTTACGGATTACGGTTATGCGAACAAAATTTATATACTCTGAGATCTGCTCAGCTGATTATAAAAAGGTTTAAGCCTCTCGAAAAAAACGTTTCCTTGGAATTCCCCCAAGGAGGGTTTGCCTAGCAGGAATATGTATCTACATAAAGTTATAACAAAGTTTTAATATAAATGTATGTATATTATACTGGGTCGATTTATTATCCGATATCGCGCTATTGATTTTTCGATGGGATTTGGGCCCAGGAAAAAAGTTCCACTACGCATACCCAAAAAAATTATTTTCGAGCCTGTAAAAAAAAAAGGATAAATTTTTCGACCAAAACACTACCCAAAACCAAAAAAATATTTTTTTCAAAAAACTGTTATCGCCAACGTTTTTAAAACAGTTTTTTGAAGAAAAAAATAATTTTTGGGTTTTGGGGAGTGTTTTGGTCGAAAAATTTACCCTTTCGTCATTTTTTTGCAGGCTCGAAAATTATTTTTTTGGGTATGCGTAGTGGAACTTTTTTTCTGAGCCCAAATCTTATCGAAAAATCGATGGCACGATATCGGTTAACTTTCGTCCATACAAATCGACCCAGGTTAATGTATATATACATGGTTCGCCGCCAGTCTTCTCTCCGTGTGTTTGCTGTTGTTGTTGCTGGACTGCTGCCGTGCTCTGGCCTCGGTGGTTTGATGATTAAATACTCCTTAATTATATCGCCGTTGTCGTTCTACAAATAACATAGGCTTAGAGGGGTGTGTAAAAGTGCTGTAATAGCTTACTGCCTCCAGGCAGTTGAGCTCCAGGAAACTTCCGACTGTTCCTTAGCTTAAAGTCCTTTCGTTGAGGCACAGGAATACCCCTGTCTGATGAAGATCTGAAATAGACAACGTACACTGGCATTAGTTTTACATACATTCCCATTAACATAATGAAGGCTATTTAAGGATTTCTATAAATAACTTATTTCAAGGTTTATCTTATAATTTGTTGGTTGGTTGGAGTGGTGAGTCCCAATTGACTGCAATTAGCGCTCATGCGCCGTTTTGATACCACAAACTCGTGAGTTAACCAATGAAAGGGTGTTGTAAGAATACTAATGAACATTTTCACGCGTCTCAGGGAAAAACCCGTCCCCCTATGTCCATCCCGTGGAGTTTATGAATTTAAGAAGCTCTCCCGGCCTAACACCCTTGTGTTCTGGGAGGCTTTCGAAAAAGTCTTTCCAAGAAACCTTATTCTGCTTCGACAGTGTGCTGAGATTCGCACAGCAGATGCTCAACCATTTCCTCCGCCTCCGGATGCTTGCAGCTGCGACAGGAGGTATTGTGGTCCAGGCCCATCCGTGCCGCATGTACCCCAATTGTCCAATGCGCCGTGAGCACAGCAACTACTCTGGATAAAACCCTTCTGTTCATCTTCAGAACAGCTACCGATCGTTTTTTGTTTTATAGTGGCCACACGCTCTTGGAAACTCTACAGGTCTGCAACCGATTCCACCTATTGTTGGCCTCACCCAACCAGTACTCGGAGATTAGAGCCTTGATGAGTGCCAGGGGTGCAAGGACCTCCTTCGCTCCTGAGACATCAAAAGCCGCTCCACGCCGTGCCAGCTCATCTGCCATCTCGTTTCCCTGTATGTTTCGATGCCCCGGCACCCATATAAGGGTAACAATCTGCCGGCTCGCCAGAATCATGGCGCCCTCCCTACACTGCCCAACCAGGTCTGATGATGTCGCCTCTGACCCGAGTGCCAAAAGAGCTGCCTGGCTATCGAAGAAAATGGCTACCCTGTTACCGTTACCTTTGATATCCATTAACGCTTTGCACGCCTCTCGGATAGCGCCAATTTCAGCTTGAAACACACTTGCCGAGTCGGGAAGCCACATACATAAGGACGTGGGCGGGACAGTCGCAAATACTCCCGCTCCCACTCCGCAAGTCATTTTGGATCCGTCCGTGAAAACCGAGATGTCGAATCTCTGAGTGATCCCCCCATCTTTCCAATCTTTCCTTGTGAGGAAGAGAGTTGTGTAGTTTGTGTCGAAGACTTTCCTTGGACATATGTTGTCCGTTTTTGACAGGATTTGGGAGTCATTAATATTGAGCAGGATACGGCCTTGCCCGTATGTACGCTCCCTCCATAGGCCCCACTCCCGAAGCCTTACGGCCCCTTGAGATGCCGTTTCCTTGATAAAGAGATCTAACGGTGGAACATTGCAAATCACGTTTAAAACTTCCGAGGGGCACGACCTAATTGCCCCCGTGATCACTCCGCAGGCAGATCGTTGAACTTTCCCTACCATATTAGATTAGTTATGTATGTATTTCACCTCTACCGGCTTCCACCATAGGAGTGCCCCATATGTCAGAATTGGTCGAATAACTGCCTTATTATTTATGCCATGAGGTCTGGCCTCAAACCCCACTTTTTACCTAGCATTCCTTTGCAGGCATACATAGCCCCGTAGGCTCGTTTGACTCTGTGCTCTGTGTTAAGCCTCCAGTTCAGCATTGGTGTTAAAAATACTCCTAGATATTTGGCCTTATCAGAAAAACTTAACTCCTGGCCATCAAGAGTGGGAAGGTTAATACTTGGGATTTTCGTCCTAGTGGTGAAGAGCACTAGTTCCGTCTTTGAGGGGTTAACGTTTAGTCCGGCGCTCTCCGCCCAACTGCTCAGCTTCCTCAGTGGTCCCTGTATGATCCCACTATTCACATTGGGACAAATACCAGATACCAGTATTACCACGTCATCCGCGTAGGCCACCACTTTAACCCCATCCCTGTTGAGTTGACTAAGTATGTTGTCTATAACGCAAAGCGAGAGCAGTGGTGATATGACCCCGCCCTGAGGGGTCCCTTTCCAGGGATATGCTGTGACCTCACTATCCCCCAGTTTAGCGCTTATCATTCTGGACCGCAGAGCCGTCCCTATCCAGTTTACGATCCTGGTCCTCTATTCCGAGTACATGAAGGGGCCTTCTATTGCTTCCAGCCGGGCATTATTTAAAGCTCCCTCTATGTCCAAGAATGCAGCCAGGGTAAATTGTTCGTTTTCGAAGGACGACTGTACCTTTTGGACCACTTCATGTAAAGCGGTCTCTGTTGAGCGGCCCCTGAGATAGGCATGTTGGGCTGTTGAAAGCCCCGAGGTATCCAACCTACCGCGTATGTGGACGTCCAGTAGTCTTTCAAACGTGTTTACGAAAGACTGGTAGGTCTGAAATCCTTAGGCTTTTCATGTCCCCTCTTATTAACCTTTGGGATGAAGATCACCCTGGCCCCTCTCCAATTCAGGAGCACATGATTAAGTCGAATGCAGGCTTTAAAGATGCGTTCAATCCAGAGAATCACCAGACAGCGAGTTTTTTGTAGTGACTTATTTTGTTTTGTTGATTTTCCGACAGGGTGGATAAATGATGTATATTGGAACGATTTTCCGCCATCCCTTGTCAAATTTGGTTTTGAGACAAACCGGTTTCGGCGTTGTGCCATCATCAGTGTCGATTTTCCTTCTGATCTGTTGTTGTAGTTTGTCCTGTATTTATAGTTCGTAGGTACATGAGCAGGTATTGTCAAAATTGATGCTTGTGTATATTTAGTTATGTGTATGTCAGGACCGAGGGTTCTTTACTAATCGTTTTGTGTGGTTAACTGGGGTAGGTAATAATCCGTAATTTTAGTTGCTTGACCTTCTTTGTGGGTTTGTTGTTTTGGTGTGTTAATTGTTTTGTGTTTATTTGTTGTTGTGTGTTTGTCTGTTGTACCTGTGTGATTACTTTGTTTCTTATAAACAATTTTTAAATGCTCGAATATTATGTCAGAAATTGTGTTTATCTGTTCGTTTATTATTCTACCGTCGAATGTTTTCTGTTTGTAGATTTCCATGTTTCGAGTACGTTGAGACGTCGGCCTTTTGCTTGTATGTGAAGATCCCTAACTGTTTTATTGATGTTTGCTGGGGAACATTCATTCTCGACCATGTGATTCGCGAAGCAAGACTCGGGTATAATGTTTGGATTCCGTATTTTTTTGTTGTAATCTCTAATATGTTCTCTGAACCTCGTTCTTATTTGCCTTCCTGTTTGTCCAATGTAACTATGCTGTCATCCGCAGGTAAGCTTGTATACGCCGTGGCTGCTAAACGGATCCTCTGAGTTAGTATTAGTTCTTAGTTTTCAGAACGAAAATCGACACTGATGATGACACAACGCCGAAACCGGTTTGTCTCAAAACCAAATTTGACAAGGGATGACGGAAAATCGTTCCAATGTACATCAGTTTTTTGTAGCATCGCTGGGAAAATGCCATCCGACGCTAGGGATTTGTATGGCGAAAAACTATTGATAGCCCATTCTATCTTTTTTTCCGTTGTATGTTCATTTATTAACCGGAGGGAGGGTATTACTCCTGTATACTCCTCGGTTCCATTTGGCTGGAACTACAGCGTGGAAGGTGCATTTTTACCAGCAGCTCCACTGTTTCAGCGGAGCTCGCTGTCCGTGATTCTCAAGAAGGATGGGCAGGGTTTTTCCTTCGAGAGAATCTTACAAATTCTCGAAGATTCTCTGGTTGACTCGATAGAAGAGCAAAATTCTTTACAGTATTCCGTCTTTGCCTTCTGAAAAGCTTTTTTGTAGCACCTGATACTATCTTTATACGGTTCGCAGCTTCCATTTTACAGGCTCAGGTTGAATAGTTTGCGAGTCTCTTTTCTGAGCTTAAAAAGGTTGGAATTCCACCAGGGTGGGGGTATACCTTTTTACTAAAACTAGTTGGACAAGCTATCCGTGGGGCAGACCCTGCGGCCTCCTCCAGCTTGCTGCTGTTAGCATCAAGGTCCTCCCCTGATGAAATTTCCTCTGCCGAATGCCTACCTAGGTTATTTCCTACCACTTTGACGAACTTTCGCCAATTGGTCATCTTTGGATTACGATAGGGAATAGGAATTTCTACATTAAGGCAGATATTGAATGGTATCCTCCTGTGGTCAGAAACCGATTGACTCTCTGATACCCTCCAGCTATTTAACCGAATATTGCTGTTTCCGCTTAGTAGCGTGACATCTAATTCTTCCTCCCACCCGTTGAATGTGTCCGTGGTTAAAAATACAAAGGTGGGTGTGTTTCTCCGATTGCATATTACTAGGTCAGTGTTAATGATAAAATCGAGAAGTGACTCACCCCGAGTGTTGATTTCCTTACTTCCCTATAGGGAGTGACTGGAATTGGCATCACATCCCAGCACAGTGTTTGCAGATCTCCAGTCCTGCATCAAGTCTCGCATCTCCGCCGGTGGAGCGTCCTTGTGGCGCTGCATGTAACAAGAAGCAATTACTATGCTGACTCCGTCAGTTGTATCTAGCGAAATCGTTGTCAGATCCGAAGAGCTGTGAGAAGAAACAAGGACAACATTGTAGTTAAATTTTACCAAAACGCATGTCCTAGGCTTACCGTCCTCGCGCTTGTAAAACATAGAGTATCCCTTTATTGAGAGCCCTTTCACCTGGGTGTTCCACATCCACGCCTCCTGAACAAGGACTATATCAAAGTCTTCCTCCAATGGGAAGACGACAAGGTTGTCCAAGGCCAGCCTAGAGTGCTGGAGGTTAATTTGGACAACCTTTTGACCCGTTGGAACTATTAAGGTCCAGGTTCTTGGTCGGCGAGCTGCAAGTCCTCCAGGCGCTTGTTAGCACCGTCGACCTCATCCGGTTCTTCCTCCTCCCCCTGAGGGGATCGGAGGACTTTCACCTTGGCGCGCCGCGCGCAAACGGAGGGTGAAGTCCGCTTTTTCAAGCTGAGTTATACTATCCTCTGATACGAGGAGCATGAAAGAGAGGCTGTTCCGTCGCGATTCTTCTGCCTTGATGACTACCCAGTCCTCCATGGCCACATCGCGGTTGTGAGCCCGCAAATACTTCAACAGCATCCCGCTGTCTATTTTCATTCTCGGGATCGACACCCGAGCTCGGGGTCTTTTTGGTATATCGGCGGCCGGGATGAGCTCAATCCTTAAGCCCTCCCAGACCTCCCCAAAGGCCAGCACGCACTTCTCCAACAAGTCCTTTAATTTCACCACACGGTACCTGCGAACAACCTCCGCCGAGTCGAACGAGGGGAGATTACCATCCGTGTTGGCCATGACAAAGTCAATGACCATCTGAGAAAGCCTTGCCTCTAGCTCCCCCCAATTCTCGAAGACGCTGTTGGTGGTCGCATCCACTAGCGCAACTTGAAGGTTACTCCGAACCATTTCTGAAAAATTTTTGGCCCCTCCAGCGCTCCGGCTGATACAGAGGCGTTACCACCGGTAATTTTGCTCCTCTTGGAGGTGCTAGGGGCCTCTTCCATGGACCGGTTCCCTTTGAGGTGCTAGGGGCCTCTTCCATGGACCGGTTCCCTTTGAGGTACTAGGGCCTCTTCCAGAGATCGGTTTCTCCTACCGGCGGTGGTTCTGTTTTCGGCTTCCAAGTACGCCTTGTACTCGCCCACCATCGCTTGGAAAGTAACACGGTCCTCCGCATCCTTGGGATGGACGTTACCGTTTACCCTGTTCTGCTATATCCTATCCAGGACAGACAGAGCTAGCTGATACCGCCTTCTCCCAAGTAATGGCTTGGACCGTGCCTTCCTACCGCTACTTCCTAGCAGAGGTCGAAAATTGTTGATTGCGTGGCGGAGTACAGTTGCCCACAGTACTGTTCCCGCCACATGTTGCGTCAGTCTCTTGACTTGAAGATAGGAACTCCACATCCGAAGAGTCCCTCTCTCCGAGTCCAGGTCCGTCTGTTTATCCGTCCCCTACACCCGTTCTAGAGTCCGTCCTTGTTAAAGTCAATGACGTCGTTGTCGTTACCGTCTTAGTAATATTGTCGTCTGTGTCTTTGATGTCTTTTTTAGTTTTGTAATCATTTTTTTGTAAAAAGTTTATATTTTGGTCCCACGAGCATGCACGTAAAGGGTTGGTCACTCGTCCGCAGAGCCGGCATGCGTAGAGAAGGCACTTATACCTCCGACCTTGCCCGGCATTGGAGGGGACCATTCGAGACCAGCTACTCAATATCCACCCGCTGGCTATTCAGCCCTCGGCACGGGTACCTTAACACCTTGGCTTAGGGTGATGGTATAGGGTATGGGCCGGGATGGGAAAAAACAGGGAATAGGTTCTGGAGTGTGGGAAAGAGGTCGCCGCTCGACTTCGGTGCCGAAGCGTTACCAGGTGTCACCACGAGGAGGCTCCCCCTACCCCGGGGGAGGGTGCTAAGCACCTATGAGTCGACACTTTGGGGTGGCGCTGGTGTGTGCAAAACGCAACACCCCCATCAATGACACCCTTATCTTATAATAGTTACGTGCTTATTTTTCTATCTCTTTTTGGTTTTTACTTAATTTAACTTATTTCATTAACCTCTTTAGGATTAACTTCATTTTATATAATTTAATTTCTAAAAAAAATTTTTTTTTTCCAAATTCAATTCATTTCACACAATTTATTTATATTAATTAGTTCTAGGTTTTAATTAAAATTTATCTCATTTAATGACAATCCATTTTACCGATTTAAAAATAGTTTTCTTACATTTTGAATTTTATCAAATTCTAATTATTTTATATAGAATTTATCATGACTCAATTATATGGTTACATGGTCAATGGGATTGTCAAAAGGAAATAGTTAGAGAATGCAAAACGTTAACAAAGGTTACAATAACAACCAAAAAGCTGTTGTTTTCATTTAAGTTTTTCACGTGCTTTGCGTCTGTTTTGTAAATTAAATAACTTCATTTTTAATTTTTATATTTACAAATTAACAATTGTAATATAAATAAAAGGAAAAAAAGAAACATGTCCAAGTGTGTGATGTGTGGAAAACGATCCCAATCAGGAAGTGGTCCAAAAATTATCTATCTTTCATTCTGTCGATAGAATTACCCAATAAAGAAGTCCTTCGGGGGAATAAACATTTATAGATTTGCAGTAATTTATTTCACGTAACTTGAAAATCGTATACAAAATATTTAATATTTGTCTATTAGGGCCGGTCGATTTAAAAATCGCTCATTGCTCTGTGAAAATCGTATTTTAGGGATCAAAATAGAAAACTTTGCCGAAGGAACCATACCTCTAAAACGAATTCTGATGTCCCCCCTTTGGGCAAAGTTTCTTATTTTGATCCCTAGAATATGATTTTCACAGAGCAATGGGCGATTTTTTTGCCTCCCCACAAATCGACTCGGCCTAATATGTATGTATTTTATTTGCATATTTTTCACTACCCCATTAATTTCCTATGCGCAGTTTTTTCACATCACCATTTTCATCAACCGATACAGCATTGAATAATAAAGCGTGTGTCATTGCTGATTCTCTAAATATAAGTCGATCCGCATCGAATATTTACTTTGTAAAATTTTCTTGGGATTTTGACACGAAGGGTGTTCATAACCAACTTGCTAGCACCAGAAAGAGTGGATCCCGCTGACTGGTGTCCAGTACAAACGGATGCTTTTTTGCGATTTTTCACATACACATTAACATATTTCAAGAGCAGGTTTCTATTTTTATTAAGATATGTACCAAGCAGTACTAATACACTTAATACTTTGTCTGAAAAAGTTGTAGTTTTTCTTTAGTAAAGGTCTAAAAATGTGTTCGATTTGTCCCGTACCCACAGGGTGGAACATGATCATCTTCGCTGGGTGCTTTTAAGCTGCCTCCGTTTAAGATGACGTTAACGGCTTCCCTCTAGATTCTAAGCTTCCTCTGAACATTGATTACCAGGTCCCCCTTTTCGTTCCGGCAGAAATTTTACCCAGGTTTGGAACCTTCTGTCCTTCGCCGAATTTTGGGTAGGATTTTAAATTTTTTCTTTACTCTGTGCCGTATTTTTCGGTCGGATGTTTAATCTTTGAGCTGGATATGAAAACATTTCGGGCAACAACGATGTCGATCGTCCTAATTAATATCTGAAATTGCTGTGTAAATGTTTTTTTATGAAAAATATATGTACTTTTTTTCATCGTCAAATACATGGGGACTAGAGGTTTATGCCGATCACTTTATCGGCGGCGGCGGCGTAGGCGGCGTAGGCGGCGCGCCGGCGTACGCCGGTGTTCTTACTTTAAAAGCTTGATTTTTCTATTTAAAAAAAATAATATTTAGGAAAGTTTTTGTTTATATGTATTCAAGGAAATCAACGTGTTGGCCATTTCGGAAAGATCCGGGGTTTTTGCATCAAAATCTCGCAGACCGTTCAAAAATTTTCAGGAGTAGCTCCTTGCGAAGGGATTGTCCCTCGTTCGCGTGCTCCAGAGAGGCTTCGAACCTAACCCCGGTCTTTGGAATTGGTACTGCTGCGTCTGCTGAAAAGAAATAGAGATACATAAAATAGTCACACCTTTGCCTATATATCTCGTGCAAAGCGTAGTTTCACCTAGGGTTAACTCCTAATAATAGTCGCGAACACAATTTCTTTAAATCATTTGTCGCTCCTTGGCGGTCACGCATAAAGGCGACTTAGGGTTGCTATGAATGGTCTATTAATACTCATGACTATAGTGGCACAGAGCGCCTCCAGTTTTTTCGGCTGTTTTTAAGAGCTAAAATTTCCGATGTGCGAACAGTAGGAATCCCTACCACCAGTCGCTACCACGCCTCCTGAGCCTCACACCATATGCCAGTACAGAAGCTATACGACTGCGACTTCGAACTCATACCTTCGTCGACGTCACTTTCCTAGAAGCTCTAGGTGTAGCTCCGAAGACTTTCCAACGGATGCTTTTGTTGCGCTATGCTGCCGAGCTACACTTTGAAACGTTAGGGAGTGACTATTCGGCCAAAGATGCCGCCCTCGAAATCATAAGCAGTCTAAGTGAATGTCATTGCGTCATGGGTGAAAATCCGTATAATCCTCGGCGCATCTACATAATTAAAATTTTACAAGGACCCTGGATAAAATTTTTTAAATGTAGGCCAAAGATTGCAGACGTTTGTGTTCACAACATTGATTTCAATAGTCTTCGTTAAATCAAATTTAGAATGAAAGTCGACGGATTTTAAGTTGAAAGTTGTTAACTACTGTTTTCCGGCCTTACGATATAGG
Organism: Eurosta solidaginis; assembly: GCF_040869045.1. Lineage (NCBI taxonomy): Eukaryota > Metazoa > Arthropoda > Insecta > Diptera > Tephritidae > Eurosta > Eurosta solidaginis. Next base: position 178,173,223 of record NC_090320.1, read on the forward strand.
AGCTCATTATGGATGACCGCGTAGCTACAGTTTTCAGACAGGTTCAACTGTCCACTACGTTAGGGTAGTATCACACACGGTCATTAGTTCCACTGTCTTGGGAAAGCTTTTGCTTCACCACTTTGAGTGTTTTTGCGAAGGACAAAGCCTCACCTGGTAGATATATGTGCCTACGTATTCACAATTTTAAAAGGAGCCGTAACGTGTAGGTGATATCTAAACTTGGTTGATAGGCTATAATCAACGTGATTCACTCCAAGGGACTAGTTTTGGATAGGGCCGCGAACTTTAGGAAATGTCAAATAGGGAGACTTGGGTGTTGAAGGATGAAGTGTGAAAATCAAAATTAACATTTCATACGCTATTGTATAGTTTCGCAAATAAACAACAGATGTTTGAATGTAAGCCCAAGCGATTTTTCAAACCCTTCTCATATGTACATATATCCTCAACTTAAGTATGAGGTAAGAATAATTTCAAAGGAGTGTTTATGCCCCTAGAACCTACTAAAGGATTTTGCATCACTGATTTCGCTTATTCTTGAGGACAGTTTAAAAACATGTTCGCCTTGGGTCATTTTATTTGAATTAATTGTTCATTATTAATTTTTTCAAAAATGCAAAGTGAGCATATAAATTTATTATATAACTTTTCTTTTAGTATTTTGTTTTAATAACTTGCTCAATTGGGTAATGGAAAGTCCGTGTTAAGCTGACGTCGAAAACGCCTGTTATTTTAAATAACTTTTGAATAGTTATAAAGAGTTAAATTTCGCAATTAGTTTCTTATAACGGGCAGTGATGCGCATCCGTTGATACCACTTTCGACCATATCCGACCAATTTTCGACATGAACAATAAATGGCCTAAACAGTCTTAAACGTGTAGAAAATATAGTAACGCGGCGGACGCCGCGCCGCCACCCCGCCACGCCGATATTTTAGACATTCGGCGGCGGCGTGCGAAAAACGACCAAAATCGGCGGCGGCGGCGGCGTTAATCGGCGGCGTATATCTCTAATGGGGACACACGTAGATACTAAAGATTTTCATTTTTATATAGAAGGTGGGCGCGGTAATCAACCGAATTTTGAAAAGGAAAGATGGTTATAAATAAAATCACAAGATCTTCCTTTTTCAAGACAGTTAAATACATTTTTCAATTCAATGTTACGAAGTTGCTCATTTAAAATTTTAGCATTGTAGTTTTATAAATAAATAATCAGGTTTTCTGTGTTTTCCAAAGTATTATATATCGTTGCCCGCTTGTCATAAGCATGAATGTGCCAAAATGAGAATGGTGGGAAATCGAGTTTCAGGGTTTATTGCTCTCTCAAAATTTCTAGTGTATAAATGTAGTTATATACTAGCAGACCCGGCAGATGTTGTCCTGCCCTAAATTTGGTGTATCTGCATACATTTTAATAAGCTTTTTCCGTCTAACTCTGCCTTACCCCTCTACACTTTTTCCTAATCTTTTTATTCACTCCTCCCTCCGTCTTTTTCGCTTCATCTCCATCTTCGTCTCATTCTATCTCTTTCTCAGTCTCCTTCTCTGTTTTCTCTTCTCTCAAGTTTTTCTCCGTCTTCTTCATCTCTTATTGCCAGTCCCAGAGGGTGGTATGTATTTTGTTCCAGTCCCATTCGGAGTCTCAGTCTCAGTCCCACTCCGAGTCTCAGTCTCAGTCCCAGTCCTAGTCTTAATCCCAGTCCCAGTTCGTTTCTGGTATACTTACCAGAAAAAAGCATCGTAAATAATAATATAAGCAAATTTATATACGATATTTCAGCAAATCGAATAGGACGTATGTAAAAAGGTATGTGGGTATTATTAATTTTTGTCTTTATTTCGGCTTCGCATGCATATTTATCAGTTTTGCCAGGTTGATACGACTAAATCGAATATCACAATGAACTTTAGAGCTCTCAGCAACAGCTTTCATTTGATATCCATAATACCACACATTCTAGGGGTACCAGGGTCCACGTTTTGGCCTATATCTCGAGACCCTAGTCACTCAGTGGTACGAAAATTATCCTGTACTATAGCACTCATCAGCAGCTTTCATTTGATATCCATATTGTATAAACACATTCTAGGGGTACCCGGGTCCACGCTTTGGGCTATATCTCGAGACCCTATCCTCCAAGTTGTACGAAAATTATCCTGTAATATAGCACTCATCAACAGCTTTCATTTGATATCCATATTCTATAAACACATTCCAGGGGTACCCGGGTCCACCTTTTGGGCTATATCTCGAGACCCTAGCCTCCCAGTTGTATGAAAATTATCCTGTACTTTGCACTCATCAACAGCTTTAATTTGATATCCATATTGTATAAACACATTCTAGCAGTACCCGGGTCCACGTTTTGGCTATATCTCGAAACCCTAGTCACTCAGGGGTATGAAGATTGTCCTTTACTATAGCACTCATCAACAGCTTTCATTTGATATCCATATTGTATAAACACATTCTAGGGGTACCCGGGTCCACGTTTTGGGCTATATCTCGAGACCCTAGCCTCCCAGTTGTGTGAAAATTATCCTGTACTATAGCACTCATCAACAGCTTTCATTTGATATCCATATTGTACAAACACATTCTAGGGGTACCCGTGTCCACGTTTTGGGCTATACCTCCAGACCCTAGCCCCCCAGTTGTGTGAAAATTATCCTGTACTATAGCACTCATCAACAGCTTTCATTTGATATCCATATTGTATAAACACATTCTAGCAGTACCCGGGTCCACGTTTTGGGCTATATCTCGAGACCCTAGCCCCCCAGTTGTGTGAAAATTATCCTGTACTATAGCACTCATCAACAGCTTACATTTGATATCCATATTGTACAAACACATTCTAGGGGTACCCGGGTCCACGTTTTGGGCTATACCTGCAGACCCTAGCCTCCCAGTTGTATGAAAATTATCTTGTACTATAGCACTCATCAACAGCATTCATTTGATATCTATATTGTATAACCACATTCTAGGGGTACCCGGGTCCACGTTTTGGGCTATATCTCGAGACCCTAGCCTCCCAGTTGTATGACAATTATCCTGTACTATAGCACTCATCAACAGCTTTCATTTGATATCCATGTTGTATAAACACATTCTAGGGTACCCGGGTCCACGTTTTGATCTCAAGACCCTAGACATGTAACGAAAAAAAGGTAGACGTTGGCCGATTCTCAGTCCTACCCAATATGCTCATAAAATTTCATGAGAATCAGTTCAACCGTTTCGGAGGAGTTAAGCCTCTAACACCGTGACAGAAGAATTTTATATATTAGACTAGAAGACCCGGCAGACGTTGTCCTGCCCTAAATTTGGCCAATCTGCATACATTTTTTCCATCTGACTCTGCCCTCCGCCCCTCTTCACTTTTTCCTAATCCTTTTATTCACTCCTCCCTCCGTCTTTTTCGCTTCATCTATCTCCATCTTCGTCTCATTCTATCTCTTTGTCAATCTCCTTCTCTCTTTTTTCTTCTCTAAATTTCTTCTCATTCTTCTGTATCCCTTATTGCCTGACCCAGAAGGTGGTATGTATTTTATTCCAGTTCCAGTCCCAGTCACAGTCCTAGTCCTAATCCCAGTCCCAGTCCGTCTCTGGATAATATATTACTCTGTACTAAAGCACTCATCAACAGCTTTCATTTTGTATAAACACTGTCTAGGCATTCACTGGCCCACGTTTTGGACTATATCTCGAAACCCTAGTCACCCAGGGGTATGAAAACTACCCTCTGCTAAAGCACTCATCCACAGTTTTCATTTGATATCCACATTCTAGGGTTACCCGGGTCCATATTTTGGCCTATATCTCGAGACCCTAGTCACCCAGGGGTATGAAAATTACCCTCTAATAAAGCACTCATCAACAGCTTTCATTTGATATCCACATTCTAGGGTTACCCGGGTCCATATTTTGGCCTATATCTCGAGACCCTAGTCACCCAGGGGTATGAAAATTATCCTCTAATAAAGCACTCATCAACAGCTTTCATTTGATATCCACATTCTAGGGTTACCCGGGTCCATATTTTGGCCTATATCTCGAGACCCTAGTCACCCAGGGGTATGAAAATTACCCTCTAATAAAGCACTCATCAACAGCTTTCATTTGATATCCACATTCTAGGGTTACCCGGGTCCATATTTTGGCCTATATCTCGAGACCCTAGTCACCCAGGGGTATGAAAATTACCCTCTAATAAAGCACTCATCAACAGCTTTCATTTGATATCCACATTCTAGGGTTACACGGGTCCATATTTTGGCCTATATCTCGAGACCCTAGTCACCCAGGGGTATGAAAATTATCCTCTACTAAAGCACTCATCAACAGCTTTCATTTGATAGCAATATTCTATAAACATATTCTAGGGGTACCCGGGTCCACGTTTTCGCCTATATCTCGAGACCCTAGTCACCCAGTCACCTACCCTATATTTCAAGTTAGATCAAACTACACACGGGGTGCAAAACAAATTCAAAATCGGTTCAGTAGTTTAGGAGTCCATTTGCCTTAATTGTGTGACACGTGTTTTTTAATATTAAGATTATACTCACACTATGCTCTTTTCACTGAGATAATTGTTCTGCTCGCATCCCTTCTATTCTCCGAGATTTAGCATATTCATTTTTCTGGGACAACAAAAATTTAAAAAGCTGATATATTTTTTGTTAACACATCTACACAAAAAAATTAAAAGTAGTCGGATCAGAGTAATCTGTTCATGCTTTCTATGCATTTTGATGCGCTGAATCCGAGTAAGCTATAAGAATTGGCCCAACTGGTCATGGTAAGGCCTTAACCTCAAAAGACGTAAAAAAATCACTACAGATCAATTTTTATATAACGTTAGGGCAAGCCAAGACCTGCTAGGCCAATTCCGTTGGCGGATTGGGATTCGGAGCATCACAGTACTTGGAAAAAATCCGCGGCTTTGACTTATCGAAAGTATGTGTGTAAATGAAAAAAGTTGCACATTCAATTCAATTTCTTTGTGGACTTATCTTTGTTTTTATTTAAAATATTATTGCAAACATAGAACTAGTTCTTATTATCATCAGATTCAGAATCTTCTGAAATAGTGGGTTCGGGAAAAGCGTTTTTATAAGAAGAATGATATTATTTTGGTATAGCGAGTTTTTCACACAATTTTTCCAAGTATTTTAGTTTTGATTAGGATATTAAGCTATTAAAAATCCTTCATCGGTGTAATTTTTTTTGAAGAATAGCAGGCACGTATACCCGAATGATGGAACATACGAATATGTGCTGTTCTTTTTTTTGTTTTTTCAAAAATTGTAAAAATTGTTTAGCCATATCAACGAATGTGTCATACAATATGTCACATTCATTTTTCTGGCTCAACTTTGTGTGATTGAATTGTACATTCGTTAAAATGGCATTGCAAATTATTGGGGTTTCCATGTACGTAGGAAGCTCTAGATTTAAGTAGAACCTATAGAATCTAAAGGGTAACCGAAAGAGGCCTCTAACACAAAATCGGAAAAATTGCACATTCATGCTTCTGCCTAGCGGGCGACGATATATAATAACAAGTAAGGAAGTCTAAGTTCGGGTGAAACCGATTACATACCCAGCTGTACACTTGAAATACTGTTGTTGTTTGTTTTGTGTGCTTAATAGTGTTACAAGGCTGCGCAATAATTCTATTCTAAACTAATTTTTCTTCGAGTTATGGCTCCCGAAACATAGAAAATTGCTTAGTCATAAAAGGGGTGGTACCACGCCAATTTTTAACATTTGAAGTTTTACCTATTTATTGTTATAAATCCACTTGAGAAATGAAATACTATTGATATTGTTAGAGCTAATCTGGTAACTCTTTATTTGTCAAGTTAAACACGTTATATAAAAATGTCAATAACTAGCAATAGAAAGGAGACAGAGTTTCCGGTTGATCTATCAGTGAATTCAATAAAGGATAGTTCATAGAATTTTCATCGTATTTTAATCTTGGAATCGATCCACGCACCTTCATCAGTGGTGACGAGGATAGACGAAAAAACTCTCAATTCAATTCTGCAAAAGTATCAGGAGTCGAGCTCCAGCATGTTGCAAAAAATCCTAGAGCAAAACATGCAGGTAATGCAAAAAATGTTCGCTAGTGAAAGTCACAAAAGCGCTACGCCAATTTTCAGGCATTTCAACAAAAGTGTTGAAAAATGGGTCACGTATATTCAACAAGTGGAATTACGTTTTGTAGCACATGAAGTCATACTTTTAAATCTTAAGAGAGCGTGCCTTCTGTCCTAGAAAGGCGCAAAAACTTTTGAGTTGCTTCAAAAGCTATGTGACAACGATCTAAGCGGAAAGTCTTTCAGTGAACTAGTTGATAAGTTAACCAATAAATCCCTTTATTTTGCGTAAATTAAAGTTTCATTTGGAATTGCTTTAAAGAATTACATAGCAATTTAATTTTGTAAATAATTGAATAATTTGATAAACTACTGAAGGTAATACGTAACTTTAAATTAATTTTGTTAGACTAAGGCCAAAGTTTGTGAATAAATTGCAATCATTGAATTTAAAATATAAATCAGCTCGTGATTTAACAATGGTCCTTCGAGCCGGATTTGGATCAGCCAATTGGCAACGCAAAAATTTCCCCTAATCTCTAACGCAAAGAAACAACATTGGCCTTAGCTTTGACAGCGATCACTCGCTGAACACACTCTCACACCATTTTCGTCAACCGGCATAATTAGCAGCATCATCGGCGCAAACAGCGAAAAAAAAAGTAAATATAATTAAAATCAAATAGTTTAAAGTAAACACAAACGTGGTGGAAATAAAAAAGTGGTTTAATAAAACAAGTGCCGCTGCCCACCGTGGGATTTACTTAATATTTTGTTAACATCCGTCGCCGAATTTGTGTCGCCGAAAGCATATTGCTGGTTCAACGAGGGAGCACCACATCACAACAATAGTTCCGAAAACTATCCCAGATAAAATATATAAATACAAGTATGTCCAGGTGAGTCCCAATATTTGGTCCAATTTTTATTCAAACGGCACATTTACTGTTACCGGCAAACGGCTCATATGTATATATATGTACATCGCCAAGTAAAAGTACTCGTTCAAGAAATATCGAAAATCCCCAAGGCGACTGATATATATACATACATTTGAGGCTAGATTTGCAACCAGTGCTAAATACCCTCATTCTCATAATAGATAAATTATTCCCATGTAAACTCACACAAACATGCATACATAATTTTTAAAGCAAATTATCTTGCATTTGGCGTTAAAATTCTTAATTTTCATTAAACATACATGGGCATAAAATATACGGTCGAGTCTTTGTTGTTGTAAATTTTTCGTTCGAGAATTTGTGCATACAAAAAGACATCATATACCAGCAAACAGTTGCGCATCATATCGACTTGAGAGTTTGAAATAATAATTTTCAATCAAAGTCCCACTTTCAAGAATTTAATCCCTAAAATCACTCCAAATTGTGATATCACAGCCATTATTGCGTTCTTTTAAAATCCTATCAATTTGGAAGTCCCGTAAGAAAACATATAACTATTCTTAGTCCCTTCTACCTTTTTCAAATACCATAAAACTACACATTAATAATCCAAGAGGTTTGGAACGTAGTAGTTATTCTATTTGTTAATTGATTTCGCAAAACCTAATTGCAATTGGAATACTTGTGAATTTTGATGTTACTTGGGTTATTTACCGACTCGCTGCCGGCGTCAAGCATACAATTGTAAATTCGCTAAAAAATTCCACTGTATACATACAAATCCCCAAATATCACCTCCACATACACTTTCTCACCATTTTAAATTTTCCTTAAAATCAAGCTCGAAATCTCATATTACCTTTAAAATTAAACCATGGCAACGGGCGCAGCAGCAATGTCCGCTTTCATTTTCGACTCTAACAATTTGATCAGTTTTTGTTCACATTTTGAAAAGGAAGATCCCGGGGTTAATACCGACACTTTGTTAGAAGTGAAACTCCAAGACCTCACCACACGCTGGGAAACCTTGCAGGCCTCGTATCGCACTGTAGGTCTTGGAGATGTCCAATGTATTTCAACGGACTTCAAAGAGGAAGCAGTTAAGAAATTTGAACTTTGTACTGATAGTTTTTATATCTGTAAGTCCCAAATTTTGGATCAACTTAAGCTTCTCCAAGGCGCATCGGGCGAAACAAACAACCAATCCCGTCAATCTCTCTCCACATATGTCAACCCCAATTCAGTCCCTTGTATCAAAGTACCCCCTTGCGATACCGAAATATTTTACGGTAGCTTCGAAGATTGGCCATCATTCCGTGACATATTCACGGCGGTGTATATCAATCATCCCAAATTAACCCTTGCCCAGAAATTGTACCACCTACGAAACAAAACCAAAGGAAAAGCAGGAGCAATCGTGAATCAGTATCCATTGGTGGGAATTTTCAATTGGCCTGGGAAGCACTAAGAACACGATTCGAGAATAAACGGATTCTCATTGATATGAAACTTAAGACGCTTTTTAATATTACTCCAGTCACGTTGGAAAATAGCGAGGGAATCCAAAAAGTACAAAATACCATTAACGACTGTTTAATTATTCTCAAATCCCAAGGGGTGTCTGTGTCCGATTGGGATGCTATTCTGATTTATGTGTGTTCCACCAAGCTTCCCGAAGAAACCCTTTCTTTATGGGAGCAATCCTTAGAATCCCGAAAAGAGCTCCCCAACTGGTCCCAAATGAAACAGTTCTTAACTAGTAGATATGAGGTAGTTGAACGCCTACATGGGTACAAAAGTACCAAATCCCGGAACTCAGTTACCACTAAATCTCCTCCCAAAATCCAAACATATCATTCGCATGGAAATTTAACTCCGAAATGCAAGTTATGCACTAATCATCATCCACTGAAATCGTGTCCTGAATTTCGTAAGCTAACTGTCGCCGAACGCACGCAGTTCGTAGAGCTGTTCATAGTAACTGTTTCGCCTACAATCATGCACTTTCTAAATGTTCCAGTACATTCCGATATGCACATTGTAAGAAAAATCACCATACAATGCTGCACCCCCAAGTCACTAATAAGCCTAACCCAAAATCAAACGGTAGAACTTCCTCTACTACATCCTCTCAAAATCCAGCCTTACTTCACACTGAATCAAACCAGAAGTCCAGGCATCCGATATTTGACCTAACCAAGGGCAATTGGCAGGAATCCCCTTCATCGTCCAAGACTATTCCAGGTAGTGAGTCAAAGGTCCAAGCGAGTTTCTCCACCAATAATGAGAAAACGCTTCTTCCCACCGCCCAAGTTCAAATTGAACACCTGGGTTCGCTTTATACCTTAAGAGCCTTAATTGACCAAGGTTCGCAAAAAACCTTTATATCCCAAAAGGCTCAGACTCGTTTACAACTCCCTATATCTAAAGACAATTTTTCAGTCACAGGAATGGGTGGAAAAATTGTCGAAAATGCAAACCGAGTTTGTCAACTTACGCTAGTTTCCCAGCACTACAACACACGCATCAACACCAATGCGATCGTTTTGAAAAAGCTAACGAGTTTTCTCCGATATTTCCAAATCCCTAAACCAGACGTTTCCCAAATTAAAGATTTAGATCTCGCTGATCCCTATTTTTACACTCCCGGTCAAATAGATATTGTTATAGGCAGTGACCTCATTCCTCAAATTCTGCTCCAAGGCATCAAACATCAGGTTCTTGGCAGCTTACTCGCGCAAAATACCACATTTGGTTGGTACCTTAGTGGACCTCTATCTTCCACTTATTGTTCCACTTTTAATACATACGCTACCGGGACTTCCGATGAAAATCTCAACATGCAACTGAAACGCTTCTGGAAGATAGAAGAAGTGCACGAATCACATCAACCATCAGATGACGACGTAATCTCCGAATCGTTTTACAAGGAAACCACCTACAGACATCCTGATGGACGGTACGTGGTACGTCTACCATTTAAATCGGAATTTCCCTCTAATCTCGCCCTTGGTCCCTCTCGGGCGCAAGCCATGAAGCAAGCCATTCGAATGGAGCATATGCTCACTAAGAATCCAGATCTCAAGGACGAGTACGAGCGTGTCTTAGAAGAATATCTCATGCTGAGTCACATGAAACCCATCGATCCCAAGGAAATTCAGGAAAACGGTAATTATTTCTCGTATTACCTTCCCCACCATTCAGTAGTTAAGCCAGATAGTAAATCTACTAAGGTTCGAGTAGTTTTCAATGCTTCCAAATCAACCTCATCTGGCAAATCTCTGAATGATATTCTCCACATTGGTCCCACTCTGCAGTATGATCTAATGTTAGTAATTTTAAATTGGCGTCTTTACAAATTCGTATTCAACGGAGATATCCAGAAGATGTACCGCCAAATACTATTTCACGAGGAGGATCAACAATTTCAAAGGATTCTTTTCCGCATGAGCAACGAAACAAAGCTTACCGATTTTGCCCTCAAGACTGTCACGTTTGGAGTAAACTGCGCGCCGTACTTAGCCATACGCACATTACATCAGTTGGCGAATGATTCGAGAGTCACTTATCCCTTAGCAAAGCGAATTTTAACAGAGGAAACCTACATGGATGACATACTGTCCGGTGGACATGACATCCTATCTTGTATCCAGCCCCAATCCCAAACAATTAGTTGTTTAATGCCTGCAGGTTTTCCCCTTAAAAAGATCACTGCTAATCATCCCGATCTCCTTAGTCACATCTCAGCAGAAGACTTGCTCGATTCAGATTTTCTGAAATTCGATTGTTCCAGTTCTACTAAAACTCTTGGCATCCGATGGAATGCTTTAAGCGATGACTTTTCATATACCATTAAGCCAACCCAGCCCCCTACTAGTGCAACCAAGAGGCAGATTTTATCGTCGGTGTCGAAACTTTTTGACCCCGCAGGGTGGCTAGCGCCAATCCTTATTCAGGCGAAAATATTGTTGCAACAAATATGGCTGGAAGGCACGGATTGGGACGAATGTGTCAAAGCATTATCTCTCCAAAAATGGCTACAGTTTTTAGCAGACTTCCCAATGATAGAGCAAATTCGAATACCGAGATGTACTGAATTTTCCTCTAATAATAAAATACAGTACACGGATTTTGTGATGCATCAGAGAAAGCGTATTGTGCGGCCGTTTACCTTCGTTCACAGTCAAACAGCAAAGTCTCGTCTCATTTACTTTTCTCTAAAACTAAGGTTGCGCCATTACAAACAGTGGGCCTTCCACGCCTGGAGCTGTGTGGAGCAGTCTTACTGTCCAAATGCATCAAAAATGTCATCAGTCAACTTCTCTTAAAAAATATCGAACTCTTTTTATGGTCAGATTCATCGATCGTGTTGTCATGGCTTGAAAAACCGCCATGCACATGGAAAGTCTACGTGGAAAATCGCACATCCCAGATCATACAAAATGTTGGAAACATCAAATGGCGCCACGTATCCACAAACCACAACCCCGCTGATCTCGGTACTCGAGGGTGTAGGCCTCAAGATTTAACCCAACTGCAACTTTGGTGGAAAGGCCCTGACTGGCTGCTAAAACCTTCCGATCAATAGCCCATTTCGTCCAGAGAAAAGATAGTCCCTCCAGAAGAACGAAAAGTCTAAGCTCTACTTACTTTGGATAGTGAACGTGATATACTTGATCGCTTCTCATCATGGCCGAGAGCTCTCCGGGTGATAACTTACATGTTTCGTTTTATACATCGAACCAAGCCCATACAGTCCACTCCATCAATAAATTATGAATCCCTAGTTATCTCCCAAGCAGAAATTCACTGGGTCAAAGCACGCCTGATTAGGCTCACTCAGGAAAGATATTACGATAATGAATATGCCAAACTTTCGAACCAACTACCAATTTCCAACAAAAGTAAACTTTTGCCTTTGAATCCTTCTCTAGATGAAAACGGCCTTCTTCGAGTAAATGGTCGATTAGCCAACTCCAATCTCCCACACAATGAAAAGCACCCTATAATCATCCCTGAATCTTCACGGTTTTGCCATCTTTTTCTCCAATTTGTACACAATGTATTAATGCATGCTGAGCATCAACTCATGATCCGGACGGTCAGGCAAGAATATTTCATTCCTCGACTGAAGTCGAAAATAAAACTATGTATTCGCAGTTGCAACGTGCACCATTTTTAAGAAGAATACTCAATCCCAAATCATGGCAGCGTTACCACCAGAACGCTCCAACTTCTCCTTACCATTCACATTTACCGGGTTGGACTTCGCAGGTCCCTTGGATCTCAGGTCGTCAGCTGTCCGAAAATCGTCCATAATAAAGGGTTATGTCTGCGTTTTTGTATGTTTTTCAACAAAAGCAATTCATTTAGAGCCTTGTTCTGACCTTTCCAGCAAAGCCTTCGAAGCAGCGTTTCTGCGATTCATTGGAAGGCGTGGGCTACTAAAATGCGTATATTCTGACAACGGGAAAAACTTTGTCGGCGCAAACCGAGCCTTTCAAAGGGATTTCGACCGGTTCCTCAAATCCACGTCCGTCGATATTCAAGCAAGACATGGCATACGTGGGTTCGAATGGCAGTTCTTACCACCGAATGCACCTCACATGGGTGGCCTGTGGGAGGCAGCTGTCAAAAGCTTCAAATTGCATTTTAAACGTGTCGCTGGAAGCCATCACTTCACCTTTGAAGAATTAGCTACATTGCTCGCGCGTATCGAAGCGGTGCTCAATTCCCGTCCACTATCGCCTATGTCGGACAATCCCGACGAATTACTAGCCTTGACACCAGGAGATTTTCTGCGCGGTGCGCCATTGCTGGCTCCCCCAGAACCCCGAATAGATAATCTTTCACTTCAGAATCAATGGGAAAAACTAAAGATTCTTCACCAACAATTCAGCCAGAGATGGAAGGACGAATATCTTAAGGAGTTACATCGGTGTTATAAATGGAAACACCCTCAGAAAGATATCTCCGTAGGTGACTTTGTGGTCGTCAAAAATGACTTACTTCCCCCTCAAGAATTGCGCTTAGGCCGAATTGAGAAGGTCTACCTTGGAGCGGATAATCGTGTCAGAGTTGCGGATGTTCGAACACAGCATGGTCGTTTCACTAGACCAATCGTAAAATTATGTCCCCTACCAATTTATTCCGATGCGCCAACTCCCTCAACTACCTAGTTTTATATACACTAACTTCACAATCTCACACAACACACATATTCCAACTTATCGCTTTATTGAATTGTGACTAATATCATCTTTACTTACAGACGATCCCCACAACTTCCGTCACCGATTCGGGCGCCACGAAACCCACGACTTCACATGTGTCAGCTTTGTCAGCGATATCACGCCTTGCGTTATTGTCCCAAATTTCGGGATATGTCCACTAATGAGCGCATCGTATGTGTACGGCAACACAAGTATTGCCCAAATTGTTTGGCGCGCAACCATGACAACGTACGCCAGTGCTCGTCGCCAGAAACATGCAAAGTTTGTCACGAGCCACACCATACGCTCTTACACCGGCCGCAAGCCGGCGAAGACCCGGCTCCAACCCAGCTACCACGCAGAGCACGGCCAACAACGGTAGACGTGCATACCCAATTAAACCGGGTGATCAAAGAGTTGGAGCGATTAAGGGACAGCCTTGCACCAGTGCAAAGGGGGCGCGATGTTTAAGTGAGTTTATCCACTTAAACCACTCTTCTATGACTCACGCTCATGCGAAAAGTCTACGAGTACTGTGGTGACTCACGTTACCGCAGTTTTCACCACATCAGTCACACATATGTGCATAATGCATCCCTTCATGCACTCTTCACTATTTGACAACTCATTGGAACGGGCTTCCAATGTCCAAAAGGTTATATAAGCGCTGGGCGCTTTGCCACTTGCCTCTTTTTTCATCACCAATCCACAAGACGGAGCATCTCCCGTAACGACACGGGATCCTACTCAGCAACAACTACAATCAACATACATAAGTATTCAACATAATTCTATTAAATCCCTTTATTTTGCGTAAATTAAAGTTTCATTTGGAATTGCTTTAAAGAATTACATAGCAATTTAATTTTGGAAATAAGTGAATAATTTGATAAACTACTCAAAGTGAATACGTAACTTTAAATTAATTTTGTTAGACTAAGGCCAAAGTTTGTGAATAAATTGCAATCATTGAATTTAAAATATAAATCAGCTCGTGATTTAACAATTCTATTCTAATGAAGCCAAATCATGTACATGCAGAATGGGTTGCTGACCTGCGAGGGGCAGCGAAGGAGTGTTGAGCGAACATAAATCAAAACAAGCAGCAAACAATGGAAGCGTTAGGCTACGTTTATGATCGAGCGTAATCGCATCGCGCGATGCGACAAGAAACGCTCCATTGCTTGTTACATTTTCGCTAGCGTTATCCCTGGCGATTGAGTGTTTCTAGTAGAGCGAAATCGCAAGCGATGGAATGCTCAACAATATAACTCAACATCTTTTTATTCACGTTGTGGCAGTGTAGAGAAAGCAACATGCGTACATTAACTCGTAAAATATTTTAGTGCAACCATAATTTAAATCCCGTGCCTTTAAAACCGCATTCTTTTTCTACATCTTCCCAAACTTTTTAATTATATTACGATTGTGGTAATCTGCATGACGCAAATTCCAGAAACACTGCTTGTCGCGTACCAGGGATGGGAGTTATCAACAAATTTGAATAGCGATTGACGAAAAAAATAAAAAAATAAATTTTTATTCTTTATTCAAGAAAACTTGAGTGATGGATAACAAGGTATTTTTTATTCACGCATTTTGGAATAATGAATAACATTTTATCGTTATTCAGAATATCCTTAGTCATGATAACCGGTCATTCTTATTTTTGTAAATTTTGAGTAAAGGGTTGAGTTATTATTCCTTATTTAAAAAATATGGAATAACAATAAAATTTCAAATTTTATTCAGTTATTCAAAAATAAAAAATAAATCCTGAAGATGCCTTGAAAATATACCTATATGCGTAACCAGTGCGCGTGTAGTTCTCAAGCTTCTAAGTGTAATATTGAGATGATTTTGGGGAGCATTCCAAGGGTTTTTGGGGTAATTTCGGGGACACCCTCTGGATCCTCCCGGGGTCTTTCGGGGGTCATTTCGGGACTCCCTCAAGTTCTCTTGGGGTCTTTTGGGGGTCGTTCGAGGATGTTTTGGGGGACTCCCTTGGGGTCCTCCAGGGGTATTTTGGGGATCGTTCCGGGATGTTTTTAGGCTATCCCACAGGGTCATTTGGGGGTCATTCCGGGATGCTTTTGGGGACTCCGTCGGGGCATTTGGGGGTCAATTTAAAGTTGAGGATTGCGGAAAATGGGCAGTTAATTTTTTCTGTGCTTCGGTCGAGAGGCAACCTATCAACTGAGTTTTGAATTGCGGATGGATTACAGCTGCAATAGCCTGCCCATTTTCCGCAATACTCATCTTTAAATAAGTCCCCTAAAAGATCCCAGAATGACCCCGAAAGAGTCCCCAAAAAGATCTCGGAATGACCCCAAATGACCCCGAGGGAGTCCCCAAAACCATCCCGGAACGACCCCGAGGAATTCCCCGAAAAGATCCCGGAATGACCCCCAAATGATGCCGAGGGAGTCCCCAAAAAGAACCCGGAATGACTCCCAAATGACCCCGAAAAAGTCCCCAAAACTATCCCAGAATGACCCCAAATGACTCCGTAGGAGTCGGCAAAACCATCCCGGAATGACCCCCAAATGACTTGAGAGAGTCCCCACAAATATCCCGGAATGACCACCAAATGACCCCGAAAGAGTCCTCAAAAAGCTCCCGGAATGACCCCAAAAGACCCCGGGGGAGTCCCCAAAACCATCCCGGAATGACCCCCAAATGACCCTGAGCGTGTCCCCAAAAAGATCCCGGAATGACCCCGAGGGAATTCTCAAAAAGATCCCGGAATGACCCCCAAATGACTCCGTAAGAGTCCCCAAAAAGATCCCGGAATGACACCCAAAGACACCAAGGGAGTCCCCAAAACCATCCCGGAATGACGCCCAAATGACTCCGAGGGAGTACCCAAAAACATCCCTGTCACGTACCCTTTCAATAAAAACATCCATATTGTTTCGCTAGTTTCGCTCAATTGAATCAAAATATCTTGGTTGCAAATTTTCGTCGCTTTTGTCGCTTGTAATCGCTCAATTCGCTTTACGCTAAATCGCTTTGTCATAAACATCTCTATATGCACTAATATAATTTATCGCTAACAGCGATTCGACGAGAAACGCTCCATCGCTTGTTATATTTTCGCTAACGTTATCGCTGACGATTGAGTGTTTATAGTACAGCGAAATCGCAAGCGATGGAATGCTCAACAATTTAACTCAACAGCATTTTATTGACGTTGTGGTAGTGTAGAGAAAGCAACATGCGTACAATCCCAGTCGGGATTTTGTAACCACAAATAGATTTAATGTTCACTATCTGGCACCCAGTACTGTTTGAAAAGTTGACTACTTTGTATGAAACGATCTGACTATTTTTACATGGCGATGGCCTAGAAGGTAGTCAGCTGTGCTTTCTTCTGCATGACTTCCAGCTGACTACAAGACAACTTTCAAGGTCAATTAAAAGTCAACTATCTTGGCAAAATGTTTCGTTCTCTTTTTTGCCTTGATTTTAAGCTAATTATGTTATTACAAATTAGCTTTTTAAAATAAATTTCTAGTCAGACAGCCTCGAATGGCTTTTAGCTCACTATTTTGGCATAGCTTAAAGTTGACTAGTTTTAATTGGCTTATAGTGGAACCTCTTTCTATAGCCTTTGGCAGATTTTATTGCTACCCAACCTTAGAAAAGTACTCCAAGCTTTTTAATGACTATATCAACATTTATCTAATATATAAAATTCTTCTGTTACGGTGTTAGAGGCTTAACTCCTCCGAAACGGCTGAACCGATTCTCATGAAATTTTGTGAGCATATTGGGTAGGTCTGAGAATCGGCCAACGTCTACCTTTTTTTCGCTACGTGCCTAGGGTCTTGAGATCAAAACGTGGACCCGGGTACCCCTATAATGTGTTTATACAACATGGATATCAAATGAAAGCTGTTGATGGATGCTATAGTACAGGGTAATTATCATAGCCCTGAGTGACTAGGGTCTCGATATGTAGGCCAAAACGTGGACCCGGGTACCCCTAGAATGTTTTTATACAATATGGATATAAAATGAAAGCTGTTGATGAGTGCTATAGCACAGGATAATTTTCATACAACTGGGAGGCTAGGGTCTCGAGATATAGCCCAAAACGTGGACCCGGGTACCCCTAGAATGTGTTTATACAATATGGATATCAAATGAAAGCTGTTGATGAGTGCTATAGTACAGGATAATTTTCATACAACTGGGAGGCTAGGGTCTCGAGATATAGCCCAAAGCGTGGACCCAAGTACCCCTAGAATGTGTTAATACAATATGGATATTAAATGAAAGCTGCTGATGAGTGCTATATTACAGGATAATTTTCATACAACTGGCAGGCTAGGGTCTCGAGATATAGCCCAAAATGTGGACCCGGGTACCTACCCCTAAAATGTGTTTATACAATAGGGATATCAAATGAAAGCTGTTGATGAGTGCTATAGTACAGGATAATTTTCAAACAACTTCGAGGCTAAGGTCTCGAGATATACCCCAAAACGTGGACCCGGATACACCTAGAATGTGGTTTTACATTACGGGTATCAAATTGAAGCTGTTGATGTATGCTTTTATACAGAGTAAGTTTTACACCGTTGGGTGACTACGGTCTCGAGATATATGCTAAAACATGGACCCGGATACACCTAGAATGTGTTTTTATATTATGGGTTTCAAATTGAAGCTGTTGATGTGCGCTATAACACAGAATAAGTTTTAAACCGCTGAGTGACTAGGGTCTCGAGATATAGGCCAAAACATGGACCTGGATACCTCTAGAATGTGTGGTATTTTGGATATCAAATGAAAGCTGTTGCTGAGAACTCGAAAGTTCATTGTGATATTCGATTTAGTCGCATCAATCTGGCAAAACTGATAAATATGCATGCGAAGCCGAAATAAAGACAAGAATTAATAACACCCACATATCTATTTACATACGTCCTATTCGATTTGCCTGAAATTTCGTATATAAATTTGCCTATAATAGTATTTACGATGCTTTTTTCCGGGAAGTATACCAGAAACGGACTGAGCCTGGGATTAGGACTATGACTGGGACTGAAACTGAGACTCGGAGTGGGACTGGGACTAAGATTCGGAATGGGACGGGAACAAAATACATACCACCCTCTGGGACTGGCAATAAGAGATGAAGAAGAAGGGGAAAAACTTGAGAGAAGAGAAAAGAGAGAAAGGACTGAGAAAGAGATAGAATGAGACGATGATGGAGATGAATCGAAAATAAAAAGTGAATAAAAAGATTAAGAAAAAGTGTAGAGGGGTAGGGCAGAGTTAGACGGAAAAAGCTTATTAAAATGTATGCAGATAGACCAAATTTAGGGCAGAACAACAAAATAAAATAATTTATTTCAATTTTTAAAATCATTTAATACTAATAAATATATTAAATAATTTAAATTAAATCTTCATTTATAAATTATTTTAAATTTAATATTCTAATAAACCTCTCATATTTATAAATATAAATTATTTAGAAATGATTAATAATTTAAAATTTTTTATAAAAATCAATTTCATAATAAAATATAAAATAAAAACTATTATTATTTCTAGAATCTAAAATATTTTTTCTAACAAAATAAAATTTATTTCAATTTTTAAAATTTATATTTATTATTAATAAATATAAACTTACTAAATTAAATAATTTAAATTAAATCTTAATTTATAAATTATTTAAAATTTATATTAACATTTAACTCCTCACATTTATAAAATATTAAATATTATAAAAATAATTAATAATTTTTATAAATTTAAACTACTGGCAAACATTCATAACGAAAGTAATAAATATTAACAAACCATAAAATTCCTACAGTTTAACAATTAAATCAAACAATAAAATGCTCAATTAACAGTTACATTCTAAAATTACATTTATGTTTTATATAAATGGCGTTTTTTAATAACTTTCATAGCAGACCGTAAAGAGGTTTCGGGATCTTTTGCGGATACTGAACGAATTGCCTCTGTTTAGAAAGAACATAAAAAATAATAATCATTAATATTTCAACTAATTTATTAATTACCTTTAAGTGCTTCAAAGAAGTGCTTAAAATCTTTTAGTTTTTTACCGTGCACTCCGTCTATATTAATTTCAAGTGTGACGTCTTTGGACATTACTTCCACCAACGTTTTTGCAAGCCGGCCCTTAATAAGGGATGTCATATCCTTTGTCTTCAAAAGAAAAAAAATATAATTACAGCATATACTAAAATGTCACGGTAAAAATGTATGCTTACATAAATAACTCGGTATTCCTCCGCTATGGCTCTATTAAGACGGTCCATATCATCCATGTTTTTAATGGGGAAAGCTTTTCTGATATCGTCATTGTAATTTTCCTGTCGCAAAAGCCTTTAAGACAACACTTTCTGAGTTGCCAAAGCTTCCATAATAACTACGTTTTGCGAGACTACGGTATGTAAAACGATACACAAACAACACATGCTCATACACATATTTATTTTTACATCAGCACTTTTACCTTTCAGTTCCTTTAGTATTTCTGTCAAATGCTGAAATTTCTCTTCAAAAAGCGTCCTCAGATTAGTGCAATTTCCGTAAGGATTGGTCTCCATATAATCTAAAAAATAACGTGTTAAATAACATTTAATTATATTATACCCACATAAGTATGTACATATAAATATATTGTAACGAATTTACTGCAAATCCTCTTATTTGCAACCTTCTGCTAAGTTCGAATCATTAAACTGTTGCATAAATAACTCCAATATTTAATAATGCAAAAGGGCCTTTATTAAAGTACTTCACAATAACACTGATACTTCACAACCAATAGCTTGCTTAAATGAAACTGAATGTCGCGCCTCCACTGTCGCTGCCTTTTTATACTCTGTGGTTTCTCGTTCGCATCTTCTAGTCGCTTCCATTTCCAGAATCTACTAGTTGGCCATCAGCTATAAAATTACTACGTTTTTAGCTTCTCCTATGCGCGTGCATGTGTGAACACAATTATAATTGCATACTTTTGGGAGCATCTCAGATAAGATATCTGCATGTGTTGGTATGTGTGAGCGACACTTGCACAACCATTGCATACTTTCGGGAATATCTCAGATTTACGCATGTGGTTGTGCGTTGCTTCTCCGCTGCGTGTATGTACATATGTGTAGACATAATGATTGAATTATTGATGTGCATGCAAGTCACTGCTTAGCATCGGCTTAGAGATGATAGTATCCCTTAGTGCTGCTAATATTCGTTACACTGCCCTCCATCTAGGTCTGATCGTCCCGATCAGACAAATCTCTCGATCTAAACGCTGCAAGCCTTTCCAAATGAACCACTTGTATGCGGTAAACTACATCGTTGATGACTTTGTATGGGCCTTCCCAATTACACTGCAATTTCGGGGATAAACCTCTTTTTCGTTGTGGGTTGTATAACAGCACAAAATCTCCTTCCTGAGAACCTTCCGAATTAATTGCTTTATCGTATCTGGCTTTCATCTTGACACTCATAATCTTTGCTCGTTGCCTCACAAGATCGTGTATCTCTCTCAGCTCTTCTTTCAAGACACCAGTGGATTTCTTGACATTTCTCTCCGCATCGTTATATATCCATTGTCTCATGTATATTTGTTTCCGCAGTTGCTAGTAGGAAATGGACCTGCGACATCCATAGCGATCCCTTCAAATTGCGCACCTGAGTTATATTGCTTCATCTGGCCATGACTTCGGGTTTTGGGCCCTTTCGCTCTGCTGCAAACCTTTTTTTTTTTTGCGGGGAGGCTGAAAAATGCCTAATGCACCATAATTGCTGCCGTCGCAGCAACCGTGTGTCCGTAGACTAAAAAACAGCCCCGTTCTGGAACCGTCGCCCACCCCGGCACCACTTTCGCATTACTTCAGGGTGGCGTTCCATATTTCTCATTTTTTAAGAGCCTACTGTTGTCCCTGCGTCCAGGTTCCCGCTATTTGCTCTGAGTGTCCATTTAATCGCCACTGCTTCGCATGCGCATTTCTCTGCGCTCCCTCTCAGCATCCATCAGGCGTGTCATTACTATAAATGCCATTTTGCTCACTGCAGTCCAGCATTCTTTCCTGCTGCACATATGTGAAACTAAATTTCTCGTGGTAGGTTCCTCCCCAAAGACTCCATGCAAGGTGAGTCTATCTTCGTGGAAACGGGGGCAGTAGAACATGACGTGTTCTGCGTTTTCTAACTCTGTGGTACACATTGGGCAATGAGGATCTTCCTCTATCCTACGCTTCCATAAATACTCTTTGAAACCGCCATGTCCACTCATTATCTGCGTGAGATGGTAGTTCAGTTCACCGTGCTTCCGCTCATTCCATTGAGCTACGTTCCAAACTAGTGCGAAAGTCCAACGCCCTTTACTCGAGGCCTCCCACCGTTCTTGCCACTTAGCTATTGTTTGTGTCCTTGCTCTTTTCTTGTCTTCTTCAGATGGTCGCTCGATATTGGTGTTATACAGATCGGCCATTTCGCTTGCCAGTAAGTCCACTGGGATTTTCCGGGTTAGAACCCGGATCGCGTCGTCGGACACCGTCCGATAAGCACTTGCTATTCTTAAAGAAGCAAGTCGGTACGCTGCTAATATATATTTTTGATGGGTCTGTTTAGATCCATACCACACTGGTGCTGCGTATAGTATTATTGAGCTGGTTACTGTGGACAATAGCTGACGTATAGCTTCGCTCGGACCACCAATGTTAGGCATTATTCGCATAAGTGATCCATTAACTTTGGTAATTTTCTCCCCAACCGCTCTGAAGTGCTCTTTGAAAGTTAACTTAGAGTCAATGTGCACTCCTAAGTATTTTAAGGAATCCTTTGAGGTGATTTGATGATCCCCGACAGTTAAGACTAACTCGTTCGCCGACCGTTTGGAGCTTACTAATATCACTTCCGCCTTTTGGCTAGCCAACTCCAGTCCTGTATTGGTCAGCCATTCCTTTATTCTTGCTACGGCGTTATTACATAATGCTTGAAGCAGGTCCAGTTTCTTGGCCACTACTACCACTGCAATATCATCAGCATATCCCACAATTTGCGTGTTTTCTGGTAGATCAATCTTTAGCACCCCGTCATACATTACATTCCAAAGCGTTGGACCGAGAACAGATCCCTGTGGGACGCCTCCTGTGATTTTGTACTCTTTAGCACCTTGATCCGTGTCAAAAAGAAGTACTCTGTCTTTAAGATAGCTACCTATAATTCTGCGTAAGTAAGCTGGAGTGCCGAAGCTTTGCAGCGCTGCCATTATCTGCATCCAGTTCGCAGTGTTAAAAGCATTCTTGATGTCCAACATAATCAGTGCACAGAACTTCCTTTTATTTTGGCCTCCAGAGATAGCTTCTCTAGCTATATTGACGACTGTTTGTATTGCATCTACGGTGGATCTTGATTTGCGAAATCCATATTGACTATTCGATAAGCCACCTGGTCTTTCTAGAGTCAGCTGTAGGCGCTCACTAATTATACGCTCGAAAATCTTCCCTAGGGAATCCAGCATACAAAGTGGCCTATATGAGGATGGTTGGTCCGGCTGTTTACCACGTTTCAGCAATAGGACAAGTCTTTGTCGTTTCCACGGGCGAGGGAACACGCCTTCTTGCATACATGCATTAAAAAGATCAGTAAATAATGTAGCCCTAGTTGTAATCGCGGCTTTAAGGGCTATGTTTGGTACTTCGTCGGGTCCTGGGGATTTGTTATCAGCAACTCTTTTTGCAGCGTCCAGCACCTCTTGCTCTGTAATTTGCGGAATTTCCGTACTTTGTAGATCCTCGCTTGGATAAGTCCAGCGATCTTGCGCCGGGAAAAGTGTTTCAACAATAATATTCATCAGTATCGGGAACGTAGATTGCTGTGATATCGGTCCTTTAACTTTGGCCATCACAGTTCTGTAGGCTGATCCCCAAGGATCTAGGTCGACATTATCCAGCAGTTCCCTAAAGCATAACTTCTTGCTCTTTTTTATGGCATTTTTAAGTGCCTTTCTTTGTGCGAGATAGGTGCTGTGTAGCTCTGCATATCGTGGTGATGAGCGTGCCCTCTGCGCTATTCTTCGTGCTTTGTGGCATTTTCTACGCTCTTCCGCAATTTCGTCATTCCACCAATATACCGGAGTGCGCTGTGCTTTTCCGCGACTTCTGGGCATGGCAGCATCACATGCCATACATAGCAACTTAGTGATTTGAACCGACTGGTCTTCCGCATGCGATTCTCGTACTATGGCGTCCTTCCAGATAATGTCAAATATTTGTGGGTCGAAAAGGTGCTGTTTCCATTTCCTACTTTGTCGATGTCTTGCTGCTACCGTTCGTGGAGTTTCGAGCAGCTCTACGCTAATAGCTTTATGGTCGCTGTGTGTGTAGACGTTGCTTATGGACCATTTTGCTCGTCTTGCTATTTTGCTGCTAGCGAAGGTGAGATCTATAATGGATCGTCTGGTACCTGTATCGAAGGTATATATCCCTGGTTCATTTAGGAGTTCTAGCCTCAAAGAAGTAAGACTTTCGAGGAGAACTCTCCCTCTTTCGTTGGTTCGTTTATTTCCCCACACAGATGACCATGCATTGAAGTCTCCACACACTAAAAGCGGGTGTTTACCTCGTGCTTCAATGGTGATCCCGTATATCATGTCTTCGAACTCGGCGATGGTCATGCTCGGAGGGGCATAGCAACTGAAGACGTATATACCGTTGATTTTTGCCCACGTGAATCCTGCTACCGTTGGCGTCATAATTTCCTGTGGGAGAAATTTCCCTGGTGCCCAAATTGAGGCTTTCCCTGCTGAATCTGAGAGCCAACCCTGCTCCTCGCAGTTCGCAATCAACTCAGTGACCGACTGACGGCAACCAA
This sequence comes from Eurosta solidaginis, assembly GCF_040869045.1. Lineage (NCBI taxonomy): Eukaryota > Metazoa > Arthropoda > Insecta > Diptera > Tephritidae > Eurosta > Eurosta solidaginis. The sequence continues at coordinate 178,197,337 of NC_090320.1, forward strand.
CCTAATAGAATCTCTGTTTAGTCTTCTCGATCGTATTTGTGATTCCAAGGTGACCTCCGCTTGGACCATTATGCAGCTCGCTGAGCACGTCGGAATCCTCTTTCTGGGAACAACTATCAGTTTCTTCTTGCATTGACCATCCTCACTCTCCCATACTCGATGCAAGCAACCGGATATCAATTCTAAACTGTTCCACTGTGCCCAATATGACAATGGCAATGGGAGTCTCTGCTGACATCTCTTCTCTGTTTGGTCTTTTCGTTCGAGCCCTTGCATAACATGTGACAGATCTTTATCTTCTAGCTGACACTTTCTTAGTTGTTTCTTGTCCCAGTCATCCGTACACGTTATAGCCATTAGCCGCACATCTATAATGTCTACTTTAGCCTCGGCTTT